>NC_048438.1:0-157500 GCF_004353265.1 Vitis riparia
ATAAAAGAGGTATTTGACGAAATTTCAAACCAATGGGTATCAAGTGTATTTAGCCAAAACCTCAGAGGAGGTCAATGAAATTAACTACATATTTATTATATCTTTTCTATTTCAATAAGATGCTAAGTTTATTTCATTTTGATATTACTATTAATTGTACATGGAGATCTTGTTTATTATGTTCTTTACTTTAATAGGATATTGGAAAAAAATTTAAGACAATATTATACCAGTAAAATTTGATTAGTTCAAAAATTTAAAAGATTTTGTTGATTTTATAATAAAATTTTTCTAATAGATTAGATATTGATGAAATATAATTCATATTTAATTTCTAATCATAGTAAAAAAAATTGAATTTTTTAATATTATGTTATAATATGAAGGCAAATCTAAAACTAATCTACATCATAATCTTATTATTTGAGGGCAATACATTTAAATAGACTTAGGTTAGGGTTATCAACCAAGTCCTGAAATTACTCCTAAGATTAGGGTAGAATTGTTACAGATAACAATCTCCCCTTATTTGAATTTAAAAAAAAAAAAAACATAAAAGTCCTAATCCTACAAATTCTAAAATAACAAAAAACAGAAGTGAATTCAAATAAGGAGAACCCGGATGTAGTGATGATCCAGGAAACAAAAAAGGAGGAGTGTGATAGAAGGTTTGTGGGTAGTATTTAGACGGTCAGAAATAAGGAATGGGCCGCTCTTCCGGCAAACGGGGCTTCAGGTGGGATTTTGATCATTTGGGACTCCAATAAACTGTGCAGTGAGGAGGTGGTAATAGGATCCTTTTCGATCTCAGTCAAGTTTGCTTTGGATGGATGCGGACCTCTATGGCTGACTGTAGTTTATGGCCCAAACTGTCCCTCACTTAGGAAGGATTTTTGGGTGGAGTTGTTGGACATTTTCAGAATCTCTTTTCCGTTATGGTGCATAGGCGGTGATTTTAATGTCATAAGGAGAAGTTCAGAAAAATTGGGAGGATCTAGTCTAATTTCAAGCATGAAGGACTTCAATGATTTTATAAGAGAGTGTGAATTGCTGGATCCACCTCTACGGAACGCACCATTCACTTGGTCAAACATGCAAGAGTCTCCCGTGTGTAAAAGATTGGACCGTTTCCTTTACTCAAATGAGTGGGAGCTTTCCTTTCCTCAAAGCCTTCAAGAAGTTCTTCCTAGAAGAACTTCGGATCATTGGTCGATTGTTTTGGAAACCAACCCGTTCAAGTGGGGCCCAACACCTTTTAGGTTTGAGAATATGTGGTTGCAACATCCTAACTTCAAAGAGTGCTTTAAAAGTTGGTGGAGTGGCTTTCAAGGAACTGGGTGGGAAGGCCACAAGTTCATGAGGAAATTACAATTTGTTAAGGCCAATTTGAAAGAGTGGAATAAGGTTTCTTTTGGAGTGCTATACAAAAGGAAAAAAAGCATCCTGAAAGATATAGCTAACCTTGATGTCATTGAGCAAGGTGGGGGTCTCAATTCTGAACTTATAATTCAAAGAGTTTTAAGAAAAGGGGAGTTAGAGGAATTAATCTTGAGGGAAGAAATTCATTGGAGACAAAAAGCCGAGGTGAAATGGGTTAAGGAAGGGGATTGTAACTCAAAGTTTTTTCATAAAGTGGCTAATGGAAGGAGAAGTAGGAAATTTATCAAGGTGTTGGAAAATGAAAGAGGAGTAGTGTTGAATGATTCAGAGAGCATTACAAAGGAGATTTTACATTACTTTGAAAAGCTCTACTCGGGTCATATTGGTGAGCCATGGAGAGTTGAAGGCTTAGATTGGTCCCCTATATCTGAAGAGAGTGCATCTAGATTGGACTCCCCTTTTACTGAAGAAGAGATTCATAAGGCCATATCTCAGTTGGATAGGGATAAAGCGCCGGTAACTAATGGTTTTACCATTGCAGTGTTTCAAGATTGTTGGGATGTGATCAAGGAGGATTTAGTGAGAGTGTTTGCAGAGTTTCACAGTAGCGGGATCATCAATCAAAGCACTAATGCCTCCTTCATAGTTCTGTTGCCCAAAAAAAGTGTGACAAAGAAAATCTCAGACTTTAGACCTATTAGTTTGATCACTAGTCTTTACAAGATAGTAGCCAAAGTGTTATCAGGATGTCTGAGAGGGGTATTACACGAGACTATTCATTCTACTCAAGGCGTTTTTGTTCAAGGGAGACAAATATTGGATGCAGTTCTCATAGCCAATGAGATAGTGGATGAGAAAAGACATTCAGGGGAGGAAGGAGTCGTTCTCAAAATCGACTTTGAAAAGGCTTACGATCATATGAGTTGGGATTTTTTGGATCATGTGTTGGAGAAGAAGGGGTTTAGTCCTAGATGGAGGAAATGAATGAGAGGTTGTTTGTCCTCGGTATCTTTTGCAGTCTTAGTGAATGGAAACGCTAAGGGGTGGGTCAAGGCATCTAGAGGCTTAAGACAAGGTGATCCTTTATCCTTCTTTTTGTTCACTTTAGAAGCAGATATACTGAGTAGGATGTTGTTGAGAGTAGAGGAAAGAAATTTGTTAGAGGGTTTCAGGGTGGGTCGGAATAGTACAAGGGTGTCCCATTTGCAATTCGCAGATAATACCATATTCTTTTCTAACACTAGTGAGGAAGATTTGCAGACTCTCAAGAGTTTATTGCTAGTGTTTGGGGAAATTTATGGGCTTAAGGTTAACCTTGACAAGAGTAACGTGAACAAAATCACCTTTCTAGGTTGGCCGAATTGCTAGATTGCAAGGCTTCTGGATGGCCTATTCACTACTTGGGTCTCCCTCTGGGAGGGAATCCCAAGGCATGTGGCTTTTGGGATCCTGTGATTGAGAGGATCTCAAAAAGATTAGATGGGTGACAAAAGGATTTTCTATCTTTTGGAGGTAGGATAAGTCTTATCCAATCTTGCCTCACCCACATGCCTTGCTACTTCCTTTCCTTGTTTAAGATACCTGCTTCAGTGGCTGCAAAGATTGAGAGATTGCAAAGGGATTTTTTATGGTCAGGGGTTGGGAAAGGAAAAAGAGATCATCTTGTTAGCTGGGATGTACTGTGTAAACCGAAGGCAATAGGGGGTTTGGGTTTTGGGAAGATAGTTTTAAGGAATGTCGCACTCTTAGGGAAATGGTTGTGGAGGTACCCTAGGGAGGGTTTAGTTCTATGGCACAAGGTTATTTCAAGCATTTACAGATCACACTCTAATGGATAGGATGCTAACACAATAGTAAGATGGTCACATCGTTGTCCTTGGAAGGCTATTACACAAGTCTTTCAGGAGTTTTTCAAGTTTACTCAGTTTGTGGTAGGAAATGGGGATAGAATTCGGTTCTGAGAAGACTTGTGGTGGGGGGATCAATCTTTGAGTTCCCAATATCCAAGACTATTTAGAGTAGTCACGGATAAAAATATTCCCATTTCTTCAATTCTCAGATCTACTCGTCCCTTCTCTTGGAACTTTAACTTTCGCCGCAACCTATTCGATCCTAAGATAGAAGATTTAGAAGGTCTCATGCGATCACTTGAGTGTTTGCAATTGACATTTTCTGTTCTAGATGCGAGATCTTGGTCTTTATCTTCTTCAGGGCTTTTTACAGTCAAGTCTTTCTTTCTTGCCTTATCTCATTGCCCTAATTCTCCTTTAGTTTTCCTTACCAAGTTCGTTTGGAATTCTCAGGTCCCTTTCAAGGTTAAGTCCTTTGTCTGATTAGTGGCACATAAGAAGGTAAATACTAATGACTTGCTACAATTGAGAAGACCTCACAAAGCCCTTAGTCCGGATATTTGTAAGTTGTGCATGAGGCATGAAAAATCAGCAGATCATCTTTTCCTACATTATTCTTTGACATTGGGGTTATGGAACAGATTATTTCAGTTAGCCAAGATGGATTGGGTTCCCCCGAGGAGCATTTCCGACATGCTATCCATCACTTTCAATGGCTTTGGTTTATCGAGGAGAGAGATAGTTTTATGGCAAGCTGCGTGCATAACTTTAATTTGGGTTGTGTGGCGGGAGAGAAATGCGAGGATTTTTTAGGATAAAGCAAGGAATCCAGAGAGTCTTTGGGATTCTATTTTTTTCCTTGCTTCTCTTTGGGCTTTTTGTTCCAAGGTTTTCAAGGGAACCCCCCTTATTGTGTTACAACTTGATTGGTTAGCGGCGTGTAGTTTCGATGGGTTGGTTTAGCTTAGAGTAGTTGTTCGTTATTATAGTGTAATTTCTTATTTTTGGTTTCTTGTAGACTAGTTTTCTTTGGTGGGAGGATTCCTCATCCTTCTCTTGTACTTCTTTTTTCTATTAATATATTACTTTGTCATTTCCTATATAAAAAAAAAAACACTCCCCCTCAAGCTTGGCTGTAGATGTCAATGAGTCCAAGCTTGTTTGTTAGAAAGTCGAATGTTGGTCCAGGAAATCCTTTTGTAAATATGTCAACAACCTGTTGGCCTGTAGGGATGTACTTTTATGTTGATTACTCCCTTCTCAAGTTTTTCGGTGACGAAATGTCTATCAACCTTCACATGTTTAGTCCTATCATGATGAATCGGGTTGTGTGCTATGTTAATTGTGGCCTTGTTGTCACAATAGAGTTGCATAGGGAACTCACAACTAATCTTCAATTCTTCTAATAATCACTTTATCCAAATAGCTTCACAAATACCATGAGCCATAGCTCTATATTTTGCTTTAGCACTACTCCTTGCAACTACATATTGTTTTTTACTGCGCCAAGTCACTAAATTTCCCCAAAGTCGTGTGCAATACCCAGATGTTGACTTCCTATCTATGATGGATCCTGCCCAATCTGCGTTTGTAAACACTTCCATCCTTCTGTCTTCATTTTTGCCAAAAAATAGTCCTTTCCCCAGATTTTTCTTGAGATACCTTAATATTCAATATACCACATCAAAGTGTCTTTGGCATGGTGAGTGCATATATTGACTAACTACACTTACTGCAAAGGCTATGTCAAGCCGAGTTTGTGAGAGATAAATTAATTTTCCCATGAGCCTTTGATATCTTCCTTTATCAACTAGATCTCCATCAAACAATTTTCTCTTGCTTCCTTGTTCAATTGGGGTCTCAATTGGTTTGCAACAGAGCATGCCTATTTCATGTAACAAGTCCATTGTGTACTTCCTCTGTGATATGGAGATACCCTTCTAACTTCTTGCATTTTCCATTCCCATAAAGAATTTCATAGTTCCAAGATCTTTAATCTCGAACTCCATTGCCATTAATCTTTTGATCTCCTCCATTTCATTGAAGTCATCTCCTGTGAGTATTATGTCATCAACATATACTATCAGGATTGTAACCCCTTTGTTGGATGAGTGTTTGACAAACAAAGTATGATCAGTTTGCCCTTGTGAATATCTGTGACTCTTGATAACTTTTGAGAAACTTTCAAACCATGCACACGGAGATTGCTTGAGACCGTATAGAAACTTCTTCAGTTTGCATACCATTTTACCCTTTTTATCTTCTTCAAAGTCGGGTGGTAGGCTCATATACACTTCTTCCTCCAATTCTCCATTTAAGAATGCATTCTTCACATTGAGTTGATACAATGGCCAGTCCAAATTTGCTGCTAGTGATAATAGGACACGAATTGTGTTGAGCTTTGCAACAGGAGCAAATGTCTCAATATAGTCAATACCATATGTTTGTGTGAAACCTTTTGCAACCAATCGTGTTTTGTATCTCTCGATTGAGCCATCTGGTCTCACCTTAATAGTGAACACCCATGTGCATCCGACCACACTCTTGGCTTGTGGTAATTCCACCAAACTCCATGTATCATTCTTCTCAAGGGCTTGCATCTCCTCAAGAATAGCATTTTTCCATTCGGGAACAGCTAAAGCATCTTCTATTGTCCTGGGAACATCAATTCTAGAAAGATTTGTGGTAAAGGCACGAAACAAAGGAGATAGATTATCATATGACACATATTTAGAAATAGGATGTTGTGTACATGACCTAACAACTTTTCTAAGTGCAATAGGTTCATCTAGTCTATCAGAAATGGTTTCAGGATTACCTGAGGATGAAGAACCAGTTCCCAACATAGGTTCAGATTCCAGACAGTGCACAGTGCTCATGAGTGGCTTATTCCCTTGAGAACTCTTTTTCTGGGAGTAAACCTGTAGCTTTTGCTGATTTGGTAATGGTTGGATCTGCCCTTGTTGTTGGGACTGGTACTTCAGGTGAATGCTGTGACAAGGTTTCGGCTGGGACTGGTTCTGCAGGTGAATGTTGTGACAAGTTTTCAGCTGGTGGTGAGGTTTCAGATGAGGTGAGCTTGGGTATGATGGATGGAGTAGCCATAGTCTTGGGTAATGGTACTGCAGGTTGCAATGGGATCTCAGATATGGGTAAAGCAATGGTATCCTAGTCCCACATAGGAGCTTCTTTGTCTGGATTCTCCCCCTGAGGCGAAGTATGTGAATAATATGGGATTTCTTCAAAAAACATGACATCTCGGGTGACAAACATTTTCTTTGTTTGGGGACAGTAACACTGGTACCCTTTTTGGGTTGGAGAATAACCAAGAAAGATTGTTTTGATGGCTCGAGGATCAAGTTTGGTTCGGTGTTGAGAGTGAATGTGGACAAATGTGGTGCAGCCGAATGTCTTGAGTGGAAGGGTATTTGTAAGCATATTGAGATGTGGGAACTTGAGTGAAAGCATGGATAGTGGGGATTTAAAGGTCAAGGTGCGGCTGGGTAGGCAGTTAATGAGAAATTTAGCGGTTAAAATGGCATCCCCCCACAAATATTTAGGAACATTCATTGTAAACATAAGAGCACGAGCCACATCCAATAAATGTCTATTCTTTCTTTCTGAGACACCATTCTGTTGTGGGGTGTCAACACACGAGCTTTTTGGTGAACAATTCCCTTATGCGATAAATAATCTCCTAAGATAGATTGAAAATATTATCTCCCGTTGTCAGTTCATAAGACAAATATTTTTCTGAAATTGGGTCATATTGTAGAAAATTTGGAACACTTGAGAAGTCTTTGATTTATCTCGAAGGAGATATACCCAAGTGAGTCTTGTATGATCATCAATAAATGTCACAAACCACTCTTTTCTATGCATTGTGGTAACTTTGGATGGACCTCAGATATCGCTATGAATTAAGGTAAAAGGCATTGAGGGTGTATAGGGTTTTGGAGAAAATGGTACCCAAGTATGTTTTGCAAATTGGCATATATCACAAGAGAAAGAAACAGAATCTTCATTAAACAACGAAGGTAACAAACGTTTTAAGTAGGAAAAATTAGGGTGGCCAAGTCGATGATGCCACAGCATTATTTCCCTAGCACTAGAAACAGAAATTGATGCAACCCCTGATGCAAAAGCTTGCTGACCCTCATACTCCATGTTCTCAAGATAATAAAGCCCTTCATGAATTCTAGCATTGCCAATCGTCCTCCCCGATGATAGGTCCTGAAATTGACACATTGAAGAATGAAAGTTAGCAACACAATTATTATCACGAGTGATTTTACTAATGGATAACAGATTGCATTTTAAGGCAGGAACATGAAGGACTGAGTGAAGAACTAAATCCTTAGAGACTATTATTGAACCTATTCCAACAACAGAAGATAAAGATCCATCTGCAATTTTTATTTTAGTAGAACTAGGACATAAAGGAAAAAATTAGAACCACCTGTCATATGGTTGGAGGCACCAGAATCAATGATCCAAGGTTCCTTAGAGTGAACCAAAGATGTTAGGGCTGAGTGGTTACCAGATTGTGCTATAGAACATGACCCTAGATCAGGAGTTGACAAAGATGGCACTGGTGATGGATTGAGAAGACGATAGAATTGCTCAAGTTGTTCCTTGCTGAACAGAATTGATGAATTTGTAGATTGATGTTGTGTTGAAGAATTTATTCCTTGCTTGTCTTGGTTTGATTGAGCTTGTAAACCTCGAACTTCAGTTTGTCTTCAGGGAACCCAATTTGCAGGTTTTCCATGAATCTTCCAGCATATATCCTTGGTGTGCCCATGACAACTACAGTGATCACACCACATTCGTTCTCCTCGGCGTGATGTCCTTGAATCGTTGTTGTTCTTTCCTGGTTGGGAGTTGTTTCTGGTCATCCGTACCGAGCCTTCTATTGGTGGTGCACTCGGCAGTCTTTCTTTAGACAGCATAACTTTCCGATGGTTTTCTTCTCTATGTACTTCAGCAAAGGCTTCATCAATTGTTGGAGATGGATCTCGACTCAAAACACGTCCTCGGACTTCATCAAGATCTTGGTTTAATCCAACAAGAAAATCATACACTCGTTCTTTCTCAAGATTTTGCCACTGCTTCACATTGCAGGTTGCACACACTGAGTTTTCGTCAAGAAGCAAATCTAATTCTTGCCACTTATCCTCCAAGTCAGTGAAATATTGAGTAACCGACTGGGTGCCTTGCTTCATCTCCTTTAATTTTGACCGAATTTCAAACACCTATGATACGTTGCCAAGATCAGAGTACATTCGTTGGGCAGTATCCCATACATCTTTGGCTGTCTTGAGAAAGAGATATCGGCGGCTAATCTTGGGTTACATTGAGTTAATTAACCAGGCATGCACTATAGAATTTTCAGCAAACCAAATTTTGTACACTGGATTAGTTGCTGCTGGAGCTTTGGCTTCAACAGTGAGGTACTCAAATTTGCCTCTGCCACATATAACAATCTTCACGGATTGGGACCATTAAAGGTAATTTTTAACATTCAGCCTGTGCGCCATAATCTGGAGTGAGTTTCTGTCCCCACTGGGAAATGTCGTTACGGAATGATCGACGTGGGATTGATTAGATGTTGTAGATGTGGAGTCATCTCGACGTAAGGACCCTGTTATGGCTGTTTTTGCCATAGGTATTTTTCAGAGTTCAAAGCTCTGATACCATGAAGGCAGATCTAAAACTAATCTGCATCATAATCTTATTATTTGAGGGCAATACATTTAAATAGACTTGGGTTAAGGTTATCAACCAAGCCCTGAAATTACTCCTAGGATCACGGCAGAATTGTTATAGATAACAATCTCCCCTTATTTGAATCTAAAAAAAAGAAAAAAGAAAATAAAAGTACTAATCCTACAAAATCTAAAATAACAAAAAACAGAAGTGAATTCAAATAACTTTAAAATTCAAATTCTTTAACAAATCTAATCTAATTTGCTAACATAATATAAAAAAGCTCTATATGCTCTCAAAGAATGGCTTAGAGTTTGGTTTAGAAGGTTTAATAAAGTCATGATGTTGTGACCGGGGATGACTAGTATGAAATAGGGAGACTAAAGGAACCTTGCAAGAAAATTCAAAATCAAAGATCTTGGAAGGCTTAAATATTTCTTGGGGATTAAGGTTGCAAACTGGAGGGGGGACTGTAATTCCACGGGCATAAATATATACTAGATCTTCTTAAGGAAACCGGAATGCAAGGTTGTAGACCTACAAGTACTCCAATGGAACCAGATCACAAGCTAAATGTAGGAAGGGAACATGCATTCGTGGATAAGGAAAGATATCAATGCCTAATAGGCAGGGATGAAAATATCGTGATATATTGTGTATCAGAAGGCTTCGACACGATATATCATGGTGATATATTGGAGAAGAGAAAATTCGGTAAATATCGTCAAAAAATCATCGATATATCGGTTGGAGGCAATAAATCGTTGATTTTCCCAATTAATCGACTGTCACGGCAGAAACTCTCCGATATTTCGACAATTTATCATCGATTTTTCGGCGATATTTTGGGGGAAAAAAAAAGGGCTCACTCCAGTCTGTCAAAGCCTGCCCTTGCCTTTAATTTTTTGCAGCTCAAAAAATACCTTCCAATTGTTTGCAAGTAAGGGGAGTCGAACCCCATACTACAACATATGTCTACCACTAGGGCAACTATGCCCTTTGTAAATATTAGTGTGCCAAACATATGTATATTAAAAGTCAGCATATAAAAAAAAAAATATTAAAAGAATATTTTAGAGAATAAATTAATTATAATTAGTTTATAATTAAATGAAAAAATCTCATTTAATTGATTATCAAAAATATAAAAATTATCATCATAATTTTTTTCATAGTGTTTTTAATATCATTAATGGATTAATTAAATATTAAAAAATTGTACATATATTATCATTTATTTTATATTATTTAATATAATTAAATTAAATGGATCATAATTTTAATATTAAATATATTTTAAAATTAGACATATTATAATTAAATATCACTATTATTATGAAATAATATTTAATATAATTTAATAATAAATGTACACTTATAAAATAAATATTTTTTATCGATAAATACAATTTTATTATTATTAAATATAATAAATCATATCATGCATGTATCAAATTCTTCAATAAAGTAACTTTAAAATGTTTATTATATTTTTAATTATATTTCTATGAGATTTTTCTTACATTTCCATGAATTTTGATCAATTTTAGACCTACAGATATTTGTTTTCAAAATATCCGCCGATATATCTTTAAAATCGAAGTACCTGTATATCCATGATTACCGATATTTTCATCCTTGCTAATAAGCAATTGATCTAGTTATCACTTACTAGGCCAGACATAGCATGTGGTAGGTGTGGTGAGTCAATTTATGCATAATGCTAAGGAGATACACATGGATGTAGTATTTTAAGAGTACTTCACAATCTAAAATCAATACCTCGCTAAGGCATTCTATTTTGGAAGTTTGGAAAAATGAATCTTGAAGCCTATACAGATGTTGAAGGTCAACTTTTGGATGTTGTACCTTTTAGGAGGCAGTCTAGTTACTTGAAGGAGTAGAAGCTGTTTGCCATGGCACATAGGTTATGCAAACTTTTCTGGATAATCATACCTTTTTAATCTTAGAATCAGATAAGAGACCAATTAGACTTCATTGTAATAATAAGTCAGCAACAAATATAGCCCACAATTCAGTTCAGTATGATCATACTAAGCATGTGGAAGTAGATCGTCATTTCATTAAAGAAAAATTAGATAATGGATTAGTTTTCACTCCTTAGACATCCATAGGAAGTCAATTGGCTGATGTATTGATCAGGAGATTTGCGCCTTATTCTTTTCAAGTAAATTACCAACAAGCTAGCAATGAAGAACATCTATTCACCAACTTGAGGTGAGGTGTTGAATCTGTACACAGCCTGAATGGGCTAAATCAGACTAAACAAATTGTATAGGTTGTAGAATAATGTAAAACAGAGTTATTTCTTTGGTTGTATAGTTGACTAATCTTTTACTTGTAATTAGTTATTTTCTAGACTGGCAGCAGAATGTTTTCCTTTTCTTTTGTATTCTCATTCATCAGTGAATAGAGAAAAAACAAATTATTCTCCTTTTAATTTTCCTAGTGTTGCTCAAGTTTCCACTTCACTTCATACACTGTTAGCAATTCTGTGCAGGGGCCTTTATCGAGTTCACCAGTTCAGCAAGGTGGAGATGTTCATCATATGCCAACCAGAGGATAGTAACTCCTACCATGAAGAACTCATTGGTATTGAAGAAGACCTCTTCTCGTCACTGGGATTGCATTTTAAGTAGGAACATCTATCATTGCTTGATGTGTTTGCTGATATGGCTTTGTTTCTGGATCTAATTGTTTATTCATTATAACCTTGACTTTCCTGGCAGAACTTTGGATATGGCTTCTGGGGATTTAGGTGCTCCTGCTTATCGTAAGTATGATGTGGAGGCTTGGATGCCAGGTTTAGGACGGTATGGTGAGGTAAGGAAATGAGGTCTTTCTTTTTCTTTATTTTCTATGAATTCAATTGATTGGTTTTAGCCCAAGAATTGATGCATTACTAATTTCACTTGTGCATTTTATTTTATTTAAGATTGATGTTCACTAGGTTTTTTATTAAAAAAGGGGGGAAAACAAACCAAATCATTTATGTTACTATACATCCAACAATCACTAATTGAGCCATTTCTTAAACCTATTGACAATGCCATTTTATTAGTATCTTTATTTGTATCTTGTAACCTCACCCAAATAATGTACTACCCTGAACAGATATCAAGTGCATCAAATTGTACAGACTATCAAAGCCGCCGTCTGGGAATACGTTATCGTCCATCGGAATCATTATCTATGAATCCTAAGAGGGGCATGAACCTTGCTCCAACACAGTTTGTGCACACATTAAATGCAACGGCCTGTGCTGTCCCACGGATGATTGTATGTTTGCTTGAGAGTTACCAGCAAGAAGATGGCAATGTTATCATTCCAGAGCCATTGAGGCCCTTCATGGGTGGGCTTGAGCGTATAACTCCCAAATCCTGGTAGGATGACTGTTGGGTATACTTATTGATTTTGTATAGGAATTGCATCTGCAAAGCTGATAACTTTGAAGTCATTTGTTTAACCAAGGGAAATAAGTTGATTTTTTTCTCAATTTAAATTTAAAGACGAGTCTTTTGAGGCACGACTGCAAAATATTAAATTAATGACAGTGGATAATAGTTTTACCTTTAGCAGCGGAGCTTCATTGTTGGATGACAGGATTTCCACAGAAGCCTAGCCTTTCTTGTGCACCTCCATTTTGTCCACCCTTGGGTCGGGGTGACCTATTATTGAAGTTGGCACAAAGCTGGGGTGAACTAGCAAACGGATGAAGAGACGTATTTCCATCAACATCTGTCTCATTTATAATATTGCTGCCCCAAGAACTTTTGTGGGGTTAGAAGTTGGAAGGCTGTTAAGCAGCCAAAGAGAGGGGTCCTTGGGTCCTTTGGTTTTTCTTTTGCAATTTATCTTTTTCCCTTCTCCAAACAGTTGTATTTATGATATATAAATATATAATCGCATCTTCCTTTGGTGCCTTTGAAGGGCTTAGCGGAGAGTGGTGGATACAATCCATTTACTATTACAAATTTTGTCAATTAAATAGATGAATTTCTTCATGGCTTCTTCTAGATTTAGATTGATTTCCATGTCCAGAGGCTAGTGTAGCAATAGGAATGTTTGATGCCCAATACACCAGACCCTTCCTATTGGCTGATGATGAGCTCCTTTAATGAACAACCAACGCATAGCAGCACTTCCAAGTTCCAACGGTATGATATAACAGGTATCATAAAGTATGATGAATGCATTGTGTACCATGCTCTTAACCTCAACTTGTTTGGAATTGGACAGACCTCTCCAAGGGTGCTCATGTGGAATGCCCAGAACACCAGTTCCAGAAAAGAACCGGATTGGGACTCTAGGTATGATATCAGAGCTCGTGGCAAAATCAATGCTTCATATGCAGAAATATGTTTAGCACGTGAGAGAGAGTTGGGGAACAATTGATATAGATAGGGGTTGGTGCAGACTGCAGTGTAGTAGTGATGAGCAGGGATGAATGCAGAGATTGTTTACCGCAGCTGAGGGAGGATGTTAGTCAGCCTTGCCAAGGAGAAGACAAGGATTGACTTTGAACCATGATCAAAGTTGGAGCCTTCGAAAGAAAAGCAAGAGAAACCAAAGAAAAGAGAAAGGAAAGGAAGAACTCTATGGTGCAAAATAAGTAAAATATTGAATTTAGTTTTATGATTTATAATGGAGCAATAATAAAAAGGTAACTTCAAGGTGAATTTATTAATATTGTAATAGTTAAATAATTAGATGTGAACATGGAGGAATAAGTGAGATAATAAGAGTACTTTGGGAAGAAAAAAAGGTCTGCAAACTATTGGGACTTTTATATCTAGTGTGGATTGCACATAATTGGAAAAGGAATTAAAAGAATAAGAGACTATCCCTATATTAAAACTTGAACCGTAAGAGGAAAATAATTTTTTAAAAGTGTACAAACAAAAGAATTTTACAGTTTGTACCGAGTGAGGTTATAGTTTGTACATTCTTTTCAAAAGTAAAATACGAATAAATTTGTTTATACAAAATACAAGGAGATTGTGGTAAAATCATATCTGATCATGCCTCCTTGAGTTTGGTGGACCAATCCTTCACCTTGCATAATTGCATTGATGGGGGTTTTTTGAGGAGTTATATTTCTTTCTATTTTTTCTTTAGGTTGCTTGTGCCTCTCAACCAAAATCATTTTGCATGTGCAATATTAATATATTATTAGAGGTTGAGACAGAATTTTGTGTGTAAGGTTCCTTACATTGGTTGAGACTTGAGTCTTAATATGTTAGTGTTACTTTCTTCAATTGTTTTACGTGTACAAGAACACAGATTTTTTAAAATCGAAGAAATCTTTGCATAGTTTAAGAAACTGGGAGAATGGGAGGGAAGTAGATGTTCATTTGGTTTGGTGTTGATTCAAAATCTTTCGACATTAAACAAAGGTAAGGTAGTTGGAAAGTGGTTTGAGTCTTTTCTTCATGGATCAAGATTGGTGAGAAAGGACTTGCTCTATTGTCGAAAAGGGCAGCATTATGCAGGGATGAGAATGACTAGAAAGCTTATAGGAAAGCTTGGATGGAGGCCACGAGGCAGGGGATATCCAAGGGGGGGTGGCGCGGAAGATTCTGGCTAAAGATTTTTGGAGCTTAGGGGTCACTCCTCAAAGTTTGGAGCAGGCAGCCCAAGCAGTTGGTTTGGGAATTTGGATTCTTTAAATATTTTTTATTTTATTGATTAAAAAAAAAGTAGGAAATTAATAATAAGATTGATACAGAAGATAAATACAAAAAAAAACTCCAGCTGCAAGAGCATGGGGAGGGAACTCCTGTCAAAGGAGTCTTTTATGCAGAGTTGGTGAGAAAGGGATGGGGTGAGACGGCTGATGCAATATAAATATATATATAGTCTGCATTTTAGTGCAATATTTTTCAGGCGCTTTTAATATATCTTCTCGTTTTGCCGATTTAAAAATAATAACAAATATGTAATTTATATATATTGAAAAGTGTCTCCAATTCTTAATTAGTATATATTCCTTGTTATAAAGAATACTATATAGAAATTGGAAGGCTGGTATCAAAGCTCCAAGTTTAAGATCTTTAGAAGAGACAAAGAGAATAGAGCACACGAGATAAAGATAAAAGAAATTTCAGTTGAAGAGTCAAGGTGTATATATAAACTCTTATGACTCTTTTTCTTAAGAAGGATAATTTCCTAATTCTGCATCTTTCATTTCTCAAATTGAAATAGATATAGGAAATTATCTGATGACTAAAAGAAATATAAACTTGAAAAAAAAAATTAAATTATTACTGAGTAAACAAAGGCTGTGCTTAGTTAAGAAAAACACCCAAAATGGGGGGTGGGGGGAAGGGGGGGGGGGGGGGGGGTGAATCGGGTTTTTAAAATCTTTTCAATCACAACAAATTTAAACAAAATATAAGCAAAGTAAAGAGATAGAGTTTAGAGAATTCAAACTTGGGTTTATAGTGGTTCGACACTTCCTTGCCTACGTCCACTCTCCTCAACCTCCTAATCGAGTGAGAGTTCCACTAACTTGAAGCTTCAACTAAGCTTCCAATCTTCTTACACTTGGATTTCGGCTCCAATGGGCTCTTACACAACCTCTTCAAGATTCAACCCTCTTGAAGGCTTTAACACTCAGATTGTTACAAGATATAATCACTCAAGCTAGCTTAAAGATGACTCAAATACAAGACAAAGCTAGGATGACAAACAAGAGTGCACTAAAAGATATGCAAGTGGTGATTTAATGCACTACGAAAGAAATGAGAGCTTTTTGATCAAGAACAGGTAGGTGGGCTTTGAATGCAAGTGTTCTCTTCTCAATAAATGAAGTGGAGCTCTCAATTTATAGGTTTCTAAGCTCAGGAGTCAAAAACAGCAAAAGGCAACCTCGTTCAGTTGAGCTAAGGGTCGACCGGTTCACTAGCCGTTGGAGCATTTAATGCATACAGGTTACCGTTGCCTCAACCGGACCTCGACCGGTAAGGGAATCACCTCGACTGGGAAGAGAAGGTTACTGGGAGAGAGAGAAGGTTTTTGACATTCCTCAACCGGTTGACCGGTTACTCAACCGATTGACCGGTTAGCCAAAGCCTAGACCGGTTGAACCTTTTTGGCCCCGAAAACTTTTTTTTTTTTTATTCATTTCTTTTCTAACACTTAGGCAAGGTCTTTAGGTAAATTATTAAGACAATTATAAAACATTTTGCCTAAGGCACATTAGTTAGAAACTCAGGTTTTAATGAAATCGAAGTTTTAAAGAATAAAAAGAGTTTCCTAAGATGCATGAAACGTGTGAAAATCCTAAGTGCACTCATGCATTCATCTTACATTAGTTTCCTATGATCACAAGTCTTCCAAGCGTCTTGATCTTTTATCCATTTGGTCCTTTGATGAATTTTCGAGTTTATACCTACGATTCTTAAACATTTAAACCAATTAGTCACTTAACCATGGTTTTTTATCATCAAAACCCGATTAGGAGAACCCTTGGGCTAACAATTACCTAAAATAAAAGCTTAACAAAAAAATGCAACTTAAACTAAACTAGCTATTTTGAGTCCCAATAGGAACTTAAACTCATCATTGGTGTTCCAAATTAAGTATTGGACATAGGAACTGGCCTTTTCCCATACTCTTGCAAGTCTTTAAAGGATTTAAGCAAATCAAGGTATAAACATTGGAAAAGTTTTTTTTTTTCAATTAATTGAAGAAACAAATAATATAACCTAATACATTGTAAGTTGCTCGTCATTTGGTTGTGCAAATCTTGTTAGAAATTTTCGAAGCAAGGTAGTGTAGAAATATTAGGATATTAACTGTACAAATCCTGTATCATTCTTTCTCATTCTTAGAATGGTGATTACACTTGATTATAGTGCTTGATTATAGGATATTGAGTCATGTATACCCTCTATATATACCCTATACATGAACGAATGAAAGTATAACAGAAAAAACTACCATTCATCAATTTGGAGATCGTATCAGAGCCTCCAGGCGCGTAAATATGGGAATCAAGAAGATTTCTTTCTTTCAGCCTTCATTGCCGAGTTCAACATTCAGTATTGACCTTCATTCTCGATCAAAGGGTTTCTTTTGTCTGAACACAGAGATCAAAGGGTTTCTTTTACTCCTCATTTGATCTTCAAAACATTTTTCGTCAACATTTTTTTCGTTTGTCATTCACGGTCGAGGAGATCACGCCACCAGCAAGATCGTAAGACGCAACCACCATCATCAACGCCCTCGACTATGACCCCTGTTGTCAGCTTCGTCTTTGTCTCGTGTTGTCATCGTCGCATCATCTTCCCGTCGTTCTAACTGACTTTACTATTCTCGATCTTGCCTCTACCTCACGTGGTTGGCCACAGTTGCAAAAGAAAAGCCCTCGTTAGAATGGAAAGTTCTTCCCGCACTATTGATGTCATGCCAGTTGATTCCTATGTCATCAATCTCATCAGAAATCGAGGTTCAGTGTGGCTTCCGTGATCACTAGATCTCTGACATGCTGTTGCGACCATCTCTAGTGGTATTCATTGGGTTCTTCTAAAAAAAAAAAAAATAGTGAAAAACATACTATTGTTTTTCAATCTAAGGGTACTTTTAATTTAGGAATTATGTTGACTGAATCAAACTATGACGTTTGGTCACAACTCGTGGAGATGCATATTGCCGAATAGGAAAAACTTTCCTACATTCGAGGTAAGACAGAACCACCAAAAGAGTCAGAAGATTGATATGAAAAATGGTATGCTGAGAATCAAAAGGTAAAGAGATGGTTGTTAATGTCCATGAGTCCAAAAATTATGAAGCGTTACTTACGCTTATCCACCGTTCAAGAAATTTGGAATGCATTATCAAAGGCCTTCTATGATGGAAGCGGTGGATTACAAGTTTTCACTTTGAATCAAAAAGCTTTCATTGCCAAACAAAGCGGTAGGTCTCTTTCTGAATATTATGGAGAGTTAACTGAGATTTTTTGTGAATTGGATCACCAGGATAAGGTAGTCATGAAAGACCCTGATGACATTGCAGCATACGGAAAATCCATTGAACGACAACGGGTGCACATTTTTCTTGCTGGATTGGATGGTGACTTTGAACAAGTTCGAGGAGAGATTCTACGCAAAGATCCTGTTCCCGATTTGGAAGAATGTTATACACTGATTCGATGAGAGGCAATGCATCATGCTAGGATGAAAGCAGAATCTAACAATCCTGACACCTCAGCTATGGTAGTACGACAACAATCAACCCAGAATTAACAGGACTAATCCAAGACCAACCATCCTAAGACAACCCTCAATATTGATAAGTCAACCTTCAAATACACTCATTGCAATAAGACTGGTCATACCAAGAGTAGTTGCTTTGAACTTGTGGGATATTCAAACTGGTAGGATCATAATCGTGATCAATGAAAGAAGGATTCTAAGAAAACCTCGACTGCAGTTGTTGCTGAAATAAAAACAGAGGATAATGTTGTTGAGAAAGCATTTGCATGGGTAACCACTATAGATTATGGTAGTAAGGTTTTAAATACTTCTATACCTGTTATTAATAGTACATGGATAATTGATTCTAGTGCTACAGATCATATGTCTTTTGTAACTAGACAAGTCTCACCTTTTAGACCTTCCTCACAAAAAATTGTTTCTACAACCAATGGTAACACAACCCCAGTCATTGGGAAATGATCCTTAACTCTTACTGATACTTTGAATTTGGATTCTGTTTTAGTTATTCCATCTTTATATTACAATCTTTTGTCGGTTTCTCAAATCACTGCAACCTTATCTTGTATTGTCATTTTTTGGCCTGAATTTTGTGTTTTTAAGGACATCCAAACAAGACAGATGATTGGTTGTGGTATTAAGCAGGGAAAACTCTATTACTTGGACTTGCAATCAAAGGATTCCAATAAGTTGTGACAAGCCTTGATAGTAGATGGGTCTAAGAGAGAGAAGAAAAAGTTTGAAATTTGGTTGTGGCATCGACGTCTGGGACATGCTTCATTTGGTTATTTAAAAAAATTGTTTCCTAGTTTGTTTGCAAGGTGTGATGTTTCTGGTTTCCGCTATGATATTTGTGAATTGGCTAAAAGCCATCGTGCTTCGTTTTAGTTAATTTTGAATAAAAACCTACTTCCTTTTATGGTTATACATTCTAATGTTTGGGACCCATCCAAAGTCCCAACTTTGAGTGGATCACGTTGGTTTGTTACTTTTATTGATTATTGTACTAGAATGACCTTGATGAAAACCAAAGATGAAGTGAAATTGTTGTTTCAAAAATTTCATAAAATGATTGGAACTCAGTACAATGCAAAGGTTCGGGTTCTACGTAGCGATAATGGTAAAGAATATTAGAGTTCTGAACTTCAGAAGTATTTGAAAGGACATGACATTATTCATTAGACTACTTGTTCCAATACACCCCAACAAAATGGAGTCTGAACGGAAAAATCGGCACTTGTTAGAGGTTGCTCATGCTTCCTTAATAGCAGCAAAAATGTTGATATCTTATTGGGGAGAAGTAATCACATCTGCCGCATACTTGATCAATTAGGTACCTTCCAGCTCAATTAACTTCCAAACACCTCTCCAAGCTCTTACTAATGTCGTAGTTGCCTCAACCGTCCCAAATCTACCTCCACGTGTTTTTTGTTGTGTGGCATTTGTGCATTTACACAAACACCAACGCACCAAGTTAACTTTCCGTGCATTGTCATGTGTGTTTGTTAGATATGCATTGCACCAAAAAGGATATCAATGTTACCATCCTCCAACTCGACAAATGTTTATTACAATGGATGTGGTGTTTCATGAATATTCGATGTATTTTTCATTTGAGTCTGAACTTCAGAGAGAGTACCATAACGAAATTCAAACTCTCGATTATGATTATCATATCTCTGAGGAGGATGAATCTAGACAATCTGAACTAGTGAACCAGGAAGAGGGTGAATTGGATATGAGTGCTACAACTTTGGAACCAAGTAGTAATGACCACCCAAAAGCTGAAGAAGTGATTGAAGAGGGAAGAGACGGTACAATTGAACTATCACCACCATTTGAACAATTTGGGTCTGAAGATGCCTTCACTGAAATACCAAACCAATCATCGTTTGCTGAGGGTGTTCTTAATTTGGAACCTGGTCCATTCATGAAACGGTTATCATACCGTCATAATAGATGTATTCCTAAACCCACATATGAACCTGAATTGTCTACCAAAGTCAAATATCCCATGAGCAACTATATGTCTAAACATCGTTTATTTGAATCAAATAAGTCATTTGTAAATCAATTATCTATTGTAGCTATTCCTAACAGTGTGCAGGAAGTCTTAGCTGATCCAAGGTGGAAAGCATCCATGAATGAAGAGATGAAATCATTGCAAAAGAATGAAACATGGGAACTCGTATAATGTCCACCAGGAAATAAGCCAGTTGGGTGTTGTTGAATCTATACTGTGAAATACAAGGCAGATGGTAGTATTGAACAATTTAATGCAAGACTGGTAACAAAAGGGTACACTCAAACTTATGGAATTAACTACATAGAGACATTTGCACTTGTAGCTAAGATCAACACAGTTCGAGTATTACTGCCTTTAGCTGCAAACCTGGATTGACCATTACAACAGTTCGATGTGAAAAATGTCTTTCTGCATGGCGAGTTATCTAAAGAAGTATATATGGATCTTCCACCAGGATCCATGGTGTCAGAAAAACAATGTTAGAAGGTGTGCAAATTGAATAAATCATTGTATGGGTTGAAGCAATCCCTGAGAGCATGGTTTGGAAGGTTCACAAAAGTCAATGAGAGCTTTTGGCTATCGTCAAAGTAATTCAGATCACACTTTGTTCCTGAAAAAGCAACATGGTAAGATTACGACACTCATCATATATGTGGATGACATGGTAGTTATAGGAAATGATCCTGAAGAAAGAAAAACTCTACAGAATTATCCGTATAGAGAATTCAAAATAAAATATCTAGGTCATCTTAAATACTTTCTTGGGATTGAAGTTTCTCGATCAAGTGAAGGAATTTTTTTGTCTCAAAGAAAATATGCCTTAGATCTTTTACAAGAGATTGGAATGTCGAGATGTCAACCTGTTAATACACCAATAGAAAAAGATTTGAAATTGTGTGTTGAATATAATCAAGTATCAATCGATAAGGGAAGATACTAAAGACTTGTGGGGAGATTAATGTACTTAGCTCATACAAGACTAGATCTTGCTTATGCATTAAGTGTAGTGAGTCAATACATGCATAATCTTGGAGAGCAACATATGAATGCAGTCATGCGTATTTTGACGTATTTGAAGAATGCTCCTAGGAAGAGAATTTTGTTCGCTAAAAATGTTGATCATCAAAGTATAGAAGTATATACTGATGTTGATTAGGTCGGTGTAGTGGATGATAGGTGATCTACATCTAGTTACTTTACCTTTGTAGGTGGTAATCTTGTGACATGGAAAAGTAAGAAGCAGAATGTCGTTGCTCATTCAAGTGCAGAAACGAAATTTAGGGGTATGACTCTAGGACTTTGTGAGGCATTATGACTAAGACTCCTCTTACAGGATTTATGTTACCTATCTAGGCAGCCAATCCTATTGTTTTGTGACAATAAAGCCGCATGTGACATTGCTCATAATCCAACACAACATGATCGTACAAAGCATGTCAAGGTGGACAGATTCTTCATTAAGGAGAAGTTGGATGATAAGATTGTGGAATTGCCTAAGATTCGATCAGAAGATTAATTGGTCGATATCCTCACCAAAGCTGCAATCTCAAGTCGAGTGTTCTCAAAATTTTTAGAAAAGCTGGGCATGTGTGACATCTATGCACCAACTTGAGGGGGAGTGTTGAGATATTATGATATTAGCTATACAAATCCTGTATCATTCTTTCCCATTCTTAGAATGGTGATTATGCTTGATTATAGTGCTTGATTATAGGATATTGAGTCATGTATACCCTCTATATATACTCTATACATGAACGAATGAAAGTATAAATGAAAAAACTACCATTCATCAATTTGGAGAGGTTGCTTTCACTGACTCATTGTGTGTGTGCCTTGCTTTGAAAATTTCTAACAAGAATGGCACAATCAAATGATGATTTTCTTATCCTTCCTTTGGTGCCAGTTACCGTGGATTTTGATTGTCGTGTCATATCTAATGGGTTGATTAGCAAAGACAATTCATTGGAAGTGTCAAGAATTCAAAAACAATTTTTTCATGTCATAATCAAGGGTTACAACGTGGGTCAAATGTCATGTTAACGTGTTAGAATATGATTATTAGTTTTTATGGCCCTTGAGCTTTGGCTCAAGTGGCAAGGAGTTGGGGTGGGATGTGAGAGGCTATAGGTTCAATTGTTCAATTTCCAGGGAAAAAAATGTTACCTATCAAAAAGAGGGGGGAAAAGCAAACATGATTATTTAGTTTTTCTAATAGAAAGAAAGATAGACTTTTAAAGAAACATATATAACAAGAAGAGACTGCTGATATTAGTAATTTAGTGTGCATCCATGTTATATATGTTGAACTTTTCATGTAACCATTTGGTAATATTAATTTAAACTTATATAAACCATTTAAAATTGTAAATTTGCATACACAAAACAACTATATATTCAAATAAATATAAAAATATATCATGTGTGTCTTTTTTCAGGTTTTGTTGTGTCTACATGCTCATTGTACTGTTTCTGTGCTATATAAATTATCAATTAGGAAAAGAAGTTAACGTATGGTAGTTATCCTTGCTTACATACTTTGGGTAAATTTTGTAGGACCTTTCTTATTGATTGGAAGAGTATGTAGTATAAAATTCCAAATTGTATATTATACCTGCTTGGTGTTTTGTTTGTTCTTATCAGCACTAGTTTATCTTGGCTCTAAAGGGTGCTTGTTGGGGATTCTTGATCAGAATTGGGGTTAGTTTTGGAGGTAGCCTTCTATACATTAGAAGTTGATTTCTTGCTATTTAAGTTGAAGACCTGGCTCATCTAATGGGTTCTAATTTTCATTTGAGGAATTTAAGTATAGAAGGGGATTTTTTTTGTTTAATTAGTTGGAAGAGAGGTAGGTGGGCATTTGAGATTATGCTCCAGTGATAGGGAAAATCCTTGTTTAGTTTAGGGAAACAGAGATATAGGAATCACTTATTGGAAGATTATCTGATCATCAATCACATGATGAATTTTCTTTGGCTAAGGGTATGGCTTTGCTATTTATTGCTTTTTGGGTCATTTCTATCCCATTGCTTAGGAGTTTGGAAGCCTTTGTTCCTCACTTGCTCTTGTTTTTTTTATTTTTTATTTTCTCTTTGTAGCCTTCATGTAGATAGGTGTCCTTCAATTCTCAAAATTTGATATGAAGTCTGGATTTTGGAAAATTCAACTTCATGAAAATGATAAATACAAAACTGCATTCAGTGTTCCATTTGGGCATTATGAAGGGAATGTGATGTCTTTTGGTTTGAAGAATACTCCTTTAGAATTTTGTGGATAGCTCACAAAGATAGCTTAGATAAATGACAAATCTACTTTTGGTGGATTTCAAAGCTCTTCAAGTCTACAGACTCCAAGCCTCTTCAAATCTGTTCCCAGAGTTCTATAAGAGGGGTTCTTCTCTTCATTGTACGGCGTAAGCCACAATAGTGAAAAAACCTTAGAAAGAAAACCCTTTTATTGTAACCAAAGCATTGTAATGAGTTCAGCTCTATTTAAAGTTCATTGTAATCTTCAAAGCTTTTAAGTTTCAATTTCAAGTTTCAAATAAAGTTTAAATTTCAAATTCAGTTATGTCTTCTTTACTGCATTTTATTTTAAGATCTTGTTTAAAGAAGATGAACTTTATTGAATCTTTGTCTAGTTGTTTGGGTTTTAAGCGAGACCACTTGTGACTCCTCCAGACTTAATTGGGAGAATTCATCAAAGTTCAATCTTGATCTTCAAATTTGAGATCTTTTATTTGTTATGTTGTTTTCATATCGATCATGTTATTTATTGGTATTAGAGCCATGATAGTTAGTTTTCAAATTTAATTTGACATTTTATTTTATGATCATCTATTTCTTTAATCCAAATAGTTAGCATTGGTCAACCCTTAGTTACCGTTGGTCAACCGTGTTAGCCATGTGGGCATTAGGTGGTCCCGATGGTGGTCCCACTAATTGCTAGATTAAGAATAGAGAATTCATAAATAAAAAAAATGTCAAATTTATTTGAAAATCTTTCTAGAAGTAACTCTAATAGTAATATGAGTAGGATGGGAAATGATCTCAAAATGGTAGAAGAAAATACCTCAAAATTTGAGAATCAATTGAACGTATCAATTGATACTCTGGAACGATATATAAAAAATTAGGAAATGCCAAAACAAAATATCAAAGACATTTATCGTATAAAATCTTTAAAATGGAATTCAACATACAAAATCAAAGTGTCAGAAAATACACATTCTATAGGATCAGAAACTGAAACTATAGAACTCCTTAATTTCAAAGATATAGACATGCTTAGAAAGAAAGAATTCAAAATCCTTCATATAAGAGTCATCATTTAGCAGTCAAACCATTAACCTGAATTTGCTTAAACAAGCCAATTTGTGTCTGTCTTAGAGATGCAAGACACAATAACTTTGACGACTCCTTGTTAGGAGTTATGGAATCAAACATGGCACATGACCCTATTTATTTCAATTGTTATTCAAATGTAGAGTTAATATGTATAGATGATATGTCTGTACACAAGGCTTTAACTTTAAATGTTCAAACTAAGGGTTATGACATGGACCCTAGAGCAAAGAATCTTCTTATAATATATAGAATATACTATAAGGCAATGACCACATCAGTAAATGCGAAATGTTTATTGACTTCTCCAAAAGGGAAAACCCTTTTATTCCAAGCCAATGAAGAACATTCCTCAACGATGATCCTTGAAGAGAATCTCTAACCCATTCAAATACCTAGAACTTCACACAGGTAGCCCTTCCAAAGCCAATTGAAATTAGGAAACCTCTCTTTATCATGTAGGATGATAAAGAGAATGTGACCTTACAATTTCCAAAACGGGAAGGATCGAGTAGTAGAATTTCTACTCAAGGAAGTAGAACTTTCTTTCCTCCTAGACCATCTTTCGAGATGAGTTCTCAAATATCTTTTGTCAAACTTGACAATGTGAATTTTACTCCTAACATCCCTCAACCTAGGTATGTTACCTAGAAGTCACCTCCAACTTCTCCAACACTTTCTCAAATGATACCGAAAGAACCTAACCAGTTAATGGTTATAGAAAGCATAGAACCTTTCCAAATAGATAAAGATTATCTTAGGAAAGAACTTTATCTTCCAAAAAATGATCAAAAGAGAAAATGGTTTTTATGTGACAAACTCACCACTCAAACCACAAAAGCATTTAGAGTTGAATGGTACAAATGTATGGAGAAAAATAGGATATATATTCCTATGTTCACATACTTTGAAATGTATGTTTCAAATAACAATATTGACTACCCTTTCCAAGAAGTCAATATGTTTCAAAAAGGTCAAGCTTGGAAAACAATGTCAATCAAAACCATAGTTTCAAATCATCCCCCTTTAGAAGAAATAACCATAATAACTACTCAAAACACTAAGATAATAGCTTCCTCTTTCAAAACTATAAATTCAAAAGACTTTGAAAGACACACAACAACATTAAAAGACTATAAAAGCCTTTAACAACAAAATAATTTTACAAATCAAATTCTAGGTACTCTCTCCTCTCAACTTGATAGGATAGAAGATAAACTAGAAACACCTCAAATCACTAGTCAAATAGTTACACCTCAGTTTCTAGATAGAAACCCAGACAAAAATCGTCTGATTTTCAAACCTGCAGAGGTAGGGAACAAGACACTTAAACTTTCAAATAATGATGATTTAATTAAATGTTTAACAAAAAGAATTGAGCAATTAGGTCTTACCCAAAAACCTTCAACTTCAAATACAAAGTCCATAAATGTCATAACCGAAACTCTAAACATAGATAAAATAAAAACCATATTTGAGGAATAAGACCCTTAAGTAAATAGGACCAGACAACATTTCAAACAACAAACCAAAACTAAGAATTATTATCCTAGACCAACTCTTCCTAATCTTCAATACGAAGAAAGGAATCAAATTACCAAGCCAAAGTATAATGGAAATGGCATCTATGAATGGAACATAGATGGCGTAAGTGAACATCAAATCTTGAATATTCTTCAAGAAATTATCATGCCCTCTACAACCTACAAATCCAAAGGAAACTCTGACCATCTGATCAATGTACATTTGATTGCAGGATTCACTTGGCAGCTTAAAGGATGGTCGGACAATGTTCTCACTGAATATGAAAAGATTTATATTCAAACCAGCCTAGATGAAAGAGGAAATCAAAATTCAGTTCATACCTTGATATTTGCCATAACCAAACACTTCCTTGGAGACCCAATTGCCTTCTAAGCCCATACCTCATAAATACTTCAAAACATTAGATGTCGAAAACTTGGAGACTATAGATGGTATAAGGATGTATACTTTTCTAAAGTCTACACAAGAGTAGATGTAAATCAACCCTATTAGAAAGAAAAATTCCTTAATGGGTTACCCAAATCATTAGGAGAAAGAGTCCAACTTAGAATCAAAGAGAAACATAATGGTGTTATACCTTATGATTCTTTAACCTATGGCTAATTAAGTAATATCATAAATCAAGAAGCATTAAATCTTTTTTCATGCATCAAAGTTAATGCTACCATAAAAAAAAAGAGTTGGGATCGTTCTATGCCTAATGCGGGTATGAGAAAATTCTTCTTCCCTTAGCCAAACAAGAAAAATATTATAGATCCAATAAGGAAATGTCAAATAAAAAATATTCAAATTTCAAAGACGAGCCCTATTATAGGAAATCAAAACATAAAAAACATTCAAATAAAACACATCAAAATTCATCCTCAAAGAAAACTAATAAAAAAGAAATAAAATGTTTCAAATGTGGAAAAAAAGGGACACATCACCTCAAATTGTAGAGTCAAAGAGATAATTGCAAATCTAGATGTAAGAAAACATCTCAAACAACAAATGAATAACTTAATCAAAACAAAGTCACAGTCGAAGTCATCCAACCAAACCTCTATAGAAACATCTGATGAAGATCAACTTTTTTTTTTTTTAAAGAAGATGATTCTTCAAATAAGTCAAATGAGTCTTTCTCACAATCATCTTGTGATTGTGTAGAAAACTGTCTTTGTAATATCAAACAATTAAATGTAATAACCAGTGAACAAAACTTCCTAATGAAATTGATTGATAAAATTCTTGATCCACACCTTTAAAGAGATTACTTCAAAAAATATTTAGAAGTTAAAAAACAAAGTAATGAAAAACAAGTAGAAAATACAAATCAATACAGCCTAAAAATTGTATTAAATCAATTTTCAAAGCTAAAACCAATAGGAATTCAAGACCTTCAATAAAATAAGTCAAACAAAACTTCAAATTAATACCATGCTAAATCAAAATCGAGAAATAGAAATAAGACTTCAAATGTTAGAAAATGAAAAAATTCAAAACATAAAAAACAATGATGATAAACAATTAGAAGGAGAATTTTCTCAATTGTTTGTAAATACTATAACCAAAATGATAACTCAAAAATGGCATATCAAAGTAAAGCTTTTTATCAAACCTGATTTTGCAAAAGAATTTTTAGCATTGGTTGATTCTAGTGTTGATATTAATTGTGTATAGGAAGGATTAATTCCAACAGTATACATTGAAAAAACTTACCAAGGAGCTGTAAGTGCAAACTCAAAACCTTTGGCAATAGATTACAAAATTTCAAATGTACATATTTGCAACAAAAATGTTTGTTACAAGACTTCTCTTTTGTTTGTGAGAGATATGAATAAAGAGATAATCTTGGGAACACCATTCCTTACTCTACTTTATCATTTTAAGGTAGATAATGAAGGAATTAAAACTGTTTATAAAGGACAAAATATTTGTTTCAAATTTATTAGTTCTTTAAAAATCAAAGAATTAAATATACTTCAAGATAATGAAGTGAATCTAATTGAAAAGAAAAAACAACATATCAAATTCATAAGTAAAAAAAACACATTACAAAAGAATTGAAGAAAATCTATCACAAAAAGAAATTCAAACAAGAATAGAAAAGATTAAAACTCAAATTGAAACAGATTTATGTTCTTCTATTCCTAATGCTTTTTGGGATAGAAAGAAACATAAAGTTTTTTTGCCCTATATTGACGGATTTGATGAAAATCAAATTCCTACTAAGGCAAGACCAATTCAAATGAATGCTCAATTACTTGAGTATTGTAAAGAAGAAATCAAAGATCTTTTGGATAAAAATATTATTAGAAATAGCAACTCTCCCAGGAGTTGTGCAACTTTTTATGTTAAAAAAACCCTCGGAAATTAAAAAAGGTGTTCCAAGACTTGTCATAAATTACAAGCCTTTAAAAAAGGTTCTCAAATGGATAAAGTATCCAATACCTAATAAGAGAGACCTTATCGCACGCCTTCATAATGCTTCAATTTTCTCAAAATTTGATATGAAGATTGGATTTTGGCAAATTCAACTTCATGAAAATGATAAATACAAAACTGCATTCATTGTTCCATTTGGGCATTATGAATGGAATGCAAAGGCTTTTGGTTTGAAGAATGCTCCTTCATAATTTCAAAATATAATAAATGACATTTTCAATCTCTATACTAACTTCTTCTTAGTATATATTGATGATGTACTTATATTTTCAAATTCTATTAAACATCACTTCAAACATTTAGAAATCTTTCAAAAAATTGTTAGCGAAAACGGCTTAGTCATGTTTGCCCCTAAGATCAAATTATTCCAAACTATGATTAGATTTTTAGGATTTGAAATCTACCAAGGTATGATTAAACCCATTCAAAGATCAAAAAAGTTTTCTAGCAAATTTCTAGATGAAATAAAAAATAAAACTCAACTTCAAAGGTTCTTGGGAAGTCTCAACTACATGTCAGGCTTCTATCCAAACCTTAGAACCATCATCAAACCCCTATACCTCAGGCTTAGACAAAATCCAAAGCCTTGGACACAGGAACACACAAAGATTGTCAAACTTGTCAAAGAACAGGTTAAGAGTCTTCCTTGCTTAGGAATCCTTAACCCTTCAGCCTTTCCTATTATAGAGACAGACGCCTCTAATATAGGTTATGGTGGTATCCTCAAATAGGATTTTCAAAATCAAATCTCTATTGTCTGTTTTCATTATGGAATATGGAGTGGACCATAGGAAAATTATTCAACAATCAAAAAAGAAATTTTAGCAATTGTTTTATGTATTCCAAAATTTCAAGAATATGTTTTTAACAAAAAAATTCTTCTTCGAGTTGATTGCAAAAATGCAAAAGAAATTCTTCAAAAGGATGTTCAAAATATTGTTTCAAAACAAATCTTTGCTAGATGACAAACTATTTTCTATGTCTTTTTGATTTTGAAATAGAATTTATCAAATGTGACTCAAATTCTCTCCCTGATTTTCTTTCTCGAGAATTTCTGTAGGGAAAATGAGTAACTCAAAGTCTAAAACCAATTTCAATTCAAAAGCATCTTATGCTATGCCTATTGATAAGCCCAAACCTTCTCAAACCCAAATTCCACTTTCAAACCAATTTTAAGTCTCAGGAAATATCCATAAACCTTCTCAAACCTTTTCTTAGGTGGCCTAAGCCCAAACTTGAAAGCAGGCTTTAGGCAATTACATTGCTAAAGCCCAATTGATGAATGTTTGAATTCTCAAAGCTCAACATTTTAATAAGTTTGGTTCTCTAGACTCATCAAAAGTTTTTGCAAAAGGAAAATATTTTCTTCAAAATGATCCTCTCAAAACAAGAAGATTTTATGAATTTATTCTTGTTGACACAGATTCTGTAGAAGTTTCTCATATTCAAAACAAAGATTCTACATAAATTTGTTATTCAAAATGCAAAATTTTCAAAATTATTTATGAGCTTGAGTGGGGACAGTCTTTTGTTACCCATAAAATGTTTTCTCAAAATTTTAAGTCATCTTCATATGATTATTATGATTATATGGTTGCATGGTTTTGTGTTTTCTTCGTCAGACCCTTTGATCATTCTTGGTTCTTCCATTGGAATGATAAAATTCAAACTTCCTTTCCAAATTGATTCCAAGAATGGTGGTTATATTTTGGCGTCATTCCAACAATTTTTTGTCCTCAAATCAAATCATCTTTATATTATTTTAAAGAGCATGCTAAGGGTTTGATCCTTGCTCATTGTTCTCAAACTCTTTTCTTCACCTCTCGCTTTCAAATTCTGTGGATTTTTTGTTGGGATTTTTTTCAAACTCATCTAATTGATCCTCCTTTTCCCACACATTTGGCGCATGAATTCAAGGTCAAATGGTGGTCAAACTCCTCCCCATCTTCTTCCCAACAACTTCCTCACATCAAAAATTGGATTGCAGCAAAGGCTCCCTCCAATATTCAAAATCCTTTTCAACTTCATTCTCTTCTCTCCGAAGGAATTACAACTCAGTCTACTCCTTTAGTTGTCCATTCTTCCAACAAGATGTTGAAAGAACACCTCAAACTGCTTCAACAACGTGCGATAGAAGCCCTATCCCAGTTGGCTTCAGATTCTGATGATGATGATTTAACCTCTTCAATTTTCAAAGAACCTCAAAATGAAGACATGTGTTGTGGCTTACCATACACACTAATGGGCTAAGATGGAGTCCTCTCTCTTCAAATATATTCAAAGCGTCAAATTGGCTTCAAAGCAAAAGGCCTCTTCAACAGCTTGTTGGGTCTCCTCTTCTTTCAAATCAGATGCTTGGGTCGAAATCCACTGAAAGTAGATTTGAAGAGGCTTGGAGTCTGCGGACTTGAAGAGCTTTAAAATCCACCAAAAATAGATATGTCCTTTTGGCTGAGGTGCCCTTGATATTTCTGTGCCCGATATGGGTATGAGAAAATTCTTTCTCCCTTAGCCAAACAGGAAAAGTATTATAGATCCAATAAAAAAGGTCAAATAAAAAATATTCAATCTTGTTGTCATGTGTTTTTTATAATGAGAGAAAATGTTTTTCCATAGCTTTTGTACAAATAAAAAAAATGGATTCATACATTTAATTTTTCCTCTCTTTTTCAACACACATGAATTAACTCAAATTTGTTGATTTTCTAGCTAGGTGAAATATGTTTTTTATTTACTTTCCCCTAGATCTTACATTGGTTTTTTAACTTTTCCCTACTTCTTATATTTTCATTTCTTCAAAGAAGTCCTCATTTGTTGATGCAACCAGACCCTGCTGACGTGGAACCTGGTTCTCTGCTTCAAAGGTTGGACAAGTTCAATTCTAATCTGTAAGTAAGCATAGAAGAGTTATTTGAACCAATTAATGATACATGAATATCTGTGAATAGTTCTTATTTAACTACCTTTCAATAGTCTCTTGAAGTTGTGACATTCTCATGAATGACTCTTCTGCTTCTTTAAGCCTTGCTGTGTTCTTTTGGGCTTCAGAATACCTTTGCTCAAATTCCTCAACCATCTTTTTCAGCTCGCTTACCTCACCCAACATATCCAAAATGTATTTGGGTAACCTATCACCTTCATGATTTTCAAATACTAAATGTCCGTGCACATTTTATGTTTACTGTAAATTTTGTGAAGATTCAACTGCTGATTGTATTTTTATTCTCATAGAATTTGCTAGAGTTCGTAACGTAATTGAATAAGATAAAAACTAGTTATTTTAGTCAGTAAAAATTGAACCAAGGGGAATTGGTGTTAGTAAAAAATGAATCGAGGGGGATTGATGTTTTTAAAAATGAATCGACAGGTATGAATATTTGTAAAAATGAATTGAGAATTATAGATGTTTCTAAAAATGAATCGAGGGAGATGGGTGAACGGGATATTGTTGTGTGCTATGAGTGTTTTTAAAAATGAACCGAGGGACAAGTGTGTTTGTAAAAATGAATTGAGAGGGGATGAGTGTTTATAAAAATGAATCTAGTATGGGTTTTTGTAAAAATGGATGAGGGTATGAGTGTTTGTTAAAATGTGAGTGTGTTAAAATGAATTGAGGCGTATAGGTGTTAGTAGAAATGAACCGAGGTGCATTGGTGTTTGTAACAAGGAATTGAGGAATATGGATGTTTGCTGAGTTTAGAAACTTTCAGCGGTTCAAATCCTCACCCCATCTTAAAATTTCTCCCAACCAATTTTTCTTCATATTTTTTTCTACATTCTGGACCCTAGATCCAATCAAGTAATAAGTTGTCAGAAAAAAGTAATAATCCCTCCCAATATTTAAAAATAAATAAATATACTTATTAAATGATATTTATCTTGTTTAAAAAATCAATGAATTTTGGATCACATCCCATGCAAGTATGGTATTTTACCGTTACCATAAAATGTATAACAATTAGAAACTACCTATAAACTACGCTTTATAAACTTTTTAAAAATTCACCTCTTATCTAAATTACATGATTATCACGTTGTTAGTTTCACATTTGGGTGAAAATTCATTAAAAAAAATCCTGAATCACATCGACTAATCCCACGAGACCTTGAAGTTAATGACCGGATAAGCCTCTAATGGCCTTGGGGGGACTCGAACTGATGACTATTGGTGATCAAACCCAAAGTCGGACCAATTGAGCTACCCTTCAGGGTTAATCAATATTGCATGTTTTATTTTCAATATGGCTAAACTTAAGTTCTATTTATCAGTTCTACAATATTAGCTGGACAAAAATATCAAGCTAATGTGAACAAGATAAATAAATAAAAACAAAATTAGAAACAAACTGCTACTATTGTATTATTGTAGAGGAGTATGAAATCAGGCATTGAATGGTTGGTAAACTATGGTGGGTCAGGAGGGGATTAGGGATATCAAGAGTGTGTTAGATGAGGCTTAGAATTCTGTCGTGGAATGTAAGGGAGGTAAATGACAGAGACGAGAAAATTGATAAAGAATGTGATTAAAACACAGAAGGTGGACTTAGTGTGTCTCTAGGAAACAAAAATTCAGGATATGACTAATGGAATTGTAAGAAGCCTTAGGGTAGGAAGATTCTTGGAGTAGGGGGCTTTAAATTCTAGGGGTGGGGTGGGGTGGGGTGGGAGGGAGGGGGTGTTGTGGTGTTTTGGGATAATAGGGTGTTGCAAATGATGGAGATGGAGGTGGGCAAATTTTCAGTTTCCCGTCGCTTTAAGAACTGCGAGGATGATTTCTACTGGATTTTTTCAGGAGTGTATGGGCCCACTGTGAAAGGGGAGAGATAAGATTTATTGAGTAAACTGGGGGCCATTAGAGGTTTGTGGAATGAGTCATGGTGTATTGCAGGAGACTTCAACATGATAATATTCCCTTCTGAGTGGTGTAGAGGAGGTTGTATGTCCCCGATGATGAGGAGATTCTCAGAGGTGGTTGAGGAGTTAGAGCTAAGGGATTTGCCTCTTCAAGGGGGGCTGTTCACGTGGTGTGGAGGTCTCAATAATCAGTTAAAGTCGAGAATTAATCGGTTCCTTATTTCTAAGGATTGGGAAGCTCATTTTCAGGGGGTCATACAAGTTGTATTGGCTAGGCTGGTTTTTTATCACTCTCCGATTCTTCTTGATGGGAGAGGGATGAGGAGAGGGCCCACACCCTTTAGGTTTGAGAATATGTGGTTGAAGGAGGAGGGCTTTAAAAAGGTGTTGAGAAAGTGGTGGGAGGGGATTCAAGTTAGTGGATCAACCAATTTCATTTTGATTGAAAAATTGAAGGCGTTAAAACCGATTGTGAAAAGTTGGAATAAAGAGGTTTTTGGGTAGATTGATTCTAAGAAGCAGAATGCATGGAATCTAATGGATTATTGGGATAAGGAAGAGAGGATTCGCTCTTTGTCATTGGAAGAAGAAGAGGCTAGGAAGGAGGCAAAGGAGACGTATAAGAAGTGGGTTCTTTTAGAAGAAGTGTCTTGGAGACAAAAGTCTAGGGAAATTTGGCTAAAGGAGGGAGATAGAAACACTAGGTTTTTTCATCAGATGGCTAATGCTCATAGAAGAAGGAATCAACTTACTAGAGTAAAAGCGAATGAGATGTGGTTAACTGAGGAAAGTGAAATCAAAGAGGAGGTAAGCAGAGCTTTCCAAGGGCTGTTGGCAGATCCTGGTGACTGGAAGCCCGGTATAGATGGTTTAAATTTTGAGAGGCTGGAAGAGATGGGTGTGGAGGGGATGGAGAAGCCTTTCTTGGATGAAGAGGTTTTTAGAGCTATGTTAGGGCCGTCAGGCTGTTGCGGAGAGAAAACGCCAAACCATGATGGTTTCTCAATGACATTCTGACAGTTTTCTTGGGATTTTGTGAAGGATGAGGTAATAAATTTTTTCAGACAGTTCCATGAGACTAGGAGATTTGTTAGAAGTCTGAATGGAACCTTTTTAGTGTTGACCTAAGAAAGGGGGGCTAAGGACTTGAAGGATTTTAGGCTAATTAGCTTGGTGGAGGGCTGTACAAATGGTTAGCTAAGGTGTTCGCTAATAGATCGAAAGAAGTGTTAGCCAAGGTGATCTCAATGTCTCAAAATGCTTTTGTGGAGGGATGACAGATTATGGACGCAGTGCTAATTGCTAATGAGGCAATAGATTCCATTTTGAAAAGTAATAGATGGACAATTCTTCGCAAATTAGACATTGAGAAAGCCTATGATCATGTGGACTGGTCGTTTCTATTAGCGGTGTTGGAGAATATGGGGTTTGGGGAAAAGTGGTGTAGTTAGATAAAGTTGTGTTTATCCACTGTTAGATTTTCAGTCTTGGTGAATGGAAGCCCTGCTGGTTTTTTTCCATAGCTCAAGGGGTATAAGGCAAGGAGACCCCCTCTTGCCTTATTTATTCATAGTTGTGATGGAGGCTTTCAGTTGTTTGCTAAAAAGAGCAGTTGCTGGAGATTATTTGATGCCTTGTTTGGTTCGAGGAAGAAGGGGTGAAGGGGTCTAAATCTCACATTTATTGTTTACTGATGACACGTTGATTTTTTGTGAGGCTAAAGAGGAGCAGTTGACATATTTGTGTTGGTCGTTAATGTGGTTTGAGGCATTATCAGGGTTAAAAGCGAATATGGAAAAAAATGATGATTCCAATTGATAGAGTTGAGAATGTGGAAGAGTTGGCTGATGAGTTCGGTTATAAAGTGGGAATTTTGCCCTCCACCTAATAAGGAATGCCTTTGGGTGCTCCTTTTAAATTTGTTGGTGCTTGGGATGGAATAGAGAAAAGATTCCGAAAGAGATTGACTATGTGGAAGTGGTAGTGCATCTCAAAAGAGGGGATGATTACTTTAATTCGAAGTACTTTGTCCAATCCACCGATCTATTTTATGTCAATTTTCCAGTTGCCTAGGGCGGCTAGGATGAGATTGGAATAGATACAAATGGATTTTCTATGGGGTGGTGGGACTCTTGAGCAAAAACCGCACTTAGTTAGGTGGGCAATTGTGTGTGAAGACAAAAGTAAATGAGGGTTGGGGGTTAAGAACCTTGGTCCTTTCAATAGGGCTCTCCTTGGTAAGTAGGTTTGGCGCTTTGCAAACGAAAAAAATGCACTTTGAAACCAAGTGATTAAAAGGAAATATGGGGAGGAAAGAGGAGGGTGGAGTTCTTGTGAGGCTAGGGAGGCCTATGGAGTTGGGCTCTAGAAAGCTATTAATAAGATGGGACAACTAGTAGCCTTTTTTTTTTGGCTTTGAGGTGGGGGATGGTAAGAATGTGAGTTTTTGGAAAGATAAGTGGTGTGGAACCACCCATTTTTACAAGGTTTTCCCTTCATTATTTGCTATAGCAACGTCTAAAGAGGCTTAGGTAAATGAAGTATGGACAATTGAGGGGAAAAGGGGGGAAGTTTGGACTCCTAGTTTCAATAGGCCTTTTAATGATTGGGAGATGGAAAAAGTGGGAAGATTACTTTGTTGCTTGAATGGGAAGATGGTTAGGGCGGATGAGGAGGATAGGGTGAGGTGGATGGAATCAAAGGATGGGGGTTTTCAGTAAAATCTTTGTATAAGGCTTTGCAACCGGTGTCTCTTGCTTCTTTTCCTTCGAAGATTATTTGGAATTCTTGTGTGCAGCCCAAGATAAGTTTCTTTGCGTGGGAGGTTTCGTGGGGAAGAGTTCTAACCTTGGACCGTTTACAAAAAAAGGGTTGGGCTTTAGCAAATAGATGATTTCTGTGCCAAACAAGTGGGGAGTCAATTGACCACCTCCTCCTTCATTGTGAAAGAACAAGGGAGGTGTGGACGTTACTCCTCTTTTTTTTTTTTTTTTTGGAGTTTCTAGGGTCTTTCCTTTTTGGGTAAAGGAAACCTTTTTAGGTTGGAGGGGCTCTTTTGTGGGCAAGAAGAGGAAGGTGGCGTGGCAACTGGAACTATATGCTTGTTTTGGGTCATTTGGAAGGCTAGGAATTCAATTGCTTTTGAGAACAGTGTGCTGTCCATTTAAAAGATGAAAGTTTCTTTTGTATATTTACTTTGGTTGGAAACCAAATTGTGGATAAAAGATGGTCCTTCGACCTTAATAGATTTTATAGAATAGGTGTGCTTGCATTAAGGGAGAGGGTTTTTTGTGTTTTCATTGTTGGATTGGGTCCTTTTGTAAGGGGGTGAGGCTATCTATACTGTAACTTTGTGAGTCGCTTCTTTAACACCTCTTTGCTATACATTTTTTTGCTTATTCATAAAAAAAAAAAAAAAAAAAAAAAAGATTACCCAAAAAGGCCAAAGGAAAGAAAGAGAATATACAGAGATATACCATCTCAAGAATGGCCAGCTGCCGCAAATTTGTTTTAATCATTCCATGAAGTTCTCAAGAAACCGAGTAACCATGTATTTCTATGATTTATTCAATTAGCTTAACACTCTTTTCTGACAGCACTGCGGTCAATCCTCAGGAGAATCATTTTGAAGGTGGGGAGCAAAAACTGTCAAAACTTCTCTGTAAACAGGCTTCTTGAAATCCACAGCCTGTACAAAAAGTGGAAGAAAAATATGAAAATATTGATAATTTTAATACTAGTATGGAATGATGGTGTTAAGTTCTACCCACAAGCTCAACTACTTGATCCGGTGACATCCATGACCACTCGCCAAACTCAGCTTTTGCAGTCTCATCACCCAAGAGATTGATTTCCTCTTCCTTTCCAGTGAATTTAAGAAGAAACCTGCATAAGTTCCCATGAAGAAAATTTTAGTGACATGAATGAGTGCAGATCAGAGAGAGACGCACACAAAGCACTATTGGTCGACCATAAGTGAGAACCAAAATGAAGTCAGGCTGGGATATGATTATTAGTTCCGATTATCAATTCAATCAGAGATCATATATGCAAGTTCAACTCAAAAATGAGGTTGGGTCGGGATGTGATTGATAGTTCTAAGTACCAATTCAACTGGAGAAGATATGTGGGAGTAAATTTGCCATTCAAACCTAGCCTAGCCCACAGATTCCCCCTCCCCTGCTGTTGATATCTTCCCTATGGAGACACAACAGATTCCATTACACTACTAGAGCTGGTGGGTGTGTGTATAAATAAAAGTATAGAACCACCAGTGCATTGCAACATGAGACTATATTATCCCAATTCAAACAAAGTGGAAATAGACCCTTCACTTGTATAGACTCTTGGATTAAAACCTTAAGAACTGTGCACTTGTGTAATAAAAGTGTATGACTATTAGTGCATCACAACTTGTAAAATAACTTATATTAAAACTTAAAACTTAAAAATGACTTTAGTAAATCAAATCAATGACTTCATATAATTTAATAACTTAACCACTTTTAAGTCATTAAATATTAAGTTTTACCAAACGACCTCTCAGAGAAACACCCGATTCCAAAAGTAAATAACACATCTAATGCACTCACCACTTCTGTACTTGACCTTTCCAGTCTGATCCCCATTGAATTTTAAGTCTTTCTCTGACTTGTGGCGGGAAATCATATGTCACCCAGTAGGGTACCTGCATAAGAAACAAGAGCCACAATTTATTTTGGCAAGGGAAGCAAAATGGGAAAATAATCTGGCCTAAGCTTTCTGCTGAAAGAGGTATTTCATTGCAACATACTTCTAATTAGGTAATCTTAGTTAGGGTAAAAAGCTTGACATAGAGTAGGAAACACAGGAATTGAAGACATTTTAGCTCTAAGATTAAATAGAGTGACAAAGAAATTTAACAAAAGACCAAAAAAAAATCTACCCAAATTCATTATAGTGCAAAACTAAAAATTGCACATCCAAACCTCTGCAAGAACCTCTGCTGAAGCAACTCCTGTCTCTTCCCTTAATTCCCTCATGGCAGCATTTCTCGGATCTTCACCCTCATCAATACCACCCTGTTCAACAATCATATTAAATACTTTTCAAACTGATACAAAAGAAACATAATCTTTCAACAAGGGGAATATCATGTTGTATAAGATTTCACGAACAGCAGAAGACAACTGTGGGTGGTAGCAAACTTTATATTATCACTTCTAAAATAATTACCATAGCTGCATACTGTCTATCATTAGCTTTTTCAGTGACAAAAATCACAATGCTTTTGTCAACAAATGCCACCCCTTCCCTAAGCATGAAAAAGGAAAAATCACCATAATTTTGCTCCCTTTAATATATGCATCACACAAACAACATGCAAAAATATTTCAAAATTATCAGGAAAAAAAAAAAAAAATCTTAATTGGAGTTTCATTTCTTTAAACAATAGATCTAACTGATAGTGGTAAACTGAAACAAACCAAGCAAAGGTTGAGATCTGGCGTCAATCAAGTTGGTCCAAATTCTCAGATTAAAAACTTGTTTAGAACACAGATTGAAAATGGCACCCAACCCATGCATGGGAAAACTACTCCTTGTATTTTTGCACAAGATACAAGAAGGAAGGCAAACTCAATTCTAAACACGTCTGCTGTTAAGAACAACGAATTTCTAATACTAGCATCAATTAGCAAAAAAGAGAAGATTGAAGGAAAGGGTCTCATAATCACAAATAAGCCATTTCTTTCTCATTCCAAAAAAGCAAAAATAAACTTTATGAAGCAAATAATGTTAATAAAAAAGGTCCTCAGACCTTCACAATACAAAGGAGTTAATTACAAGGCATAGGCATAAGACTGAGAGCACTCAGCTTGCATTTAGTTCATGTCAAGCTGTCCAGAGTTGTAAAATAATTTGGTAATGCCAACATTTTTTAAAAAGCCTTCATGAAGTTTTCCTGGTGGCCTCTGATAAGCCACCTATACTAGATGGTTTCAGAGTGTACTGGACAGTCTCGAGATTCTGGACTAGTCCATGCACATACAACCAAGAGCCTGTAGTAAGGGTTCATTAGAGTCCTCCAACTTGTATGAAAAATGAGGCCTACTCCCCTAAATGATGTATTGGTGGTAGCAGTCGATAGGATTTGCATGAAGAAACTCCTGCCTGTTTCTTGGAGCATTATATACAGGAATTAATGGGTCATTTTTGGAAAATTGCATCTTTCTCACTAAACATTCTATCCTTTTACTAACTAATTTTATCATCAGAGATTTCATGGTGACATCAATACTAAGGTCTAATGATCCAAACATTGGTTCCAATCCCAAGAGGGGCCAATTCCAGACCCTATATTTACAAACTAATGTCAAAACACAAATCCAAATTTAAACTTGCCAGTCATAACATATTATAGAAACCATTATTGTCATCCAAAGCATCATATCCCAAGTAATTCAGTACAAGTTCTCACTATAATCCCACAAGTTCACATTAGAACACCTACATAGTGTTGATTAATTGTCAATGATACAAAAGAAAACACAAGGAGGTGCTTTTCAATTTTTTCCCTTCTCCCCATTTAGAAAATAAACATAACAAAAGTGTGGGCATCAATTATAGAAAAAAAATTGTATGGAGTCAGTTCTCTTCAAGCTACAAATTTCACCCAAAAGCTTAAAAAATGAGAAGAGGGGGAAGCAGGTTTGCTATGGAATCCAAGTTCTTTGAAATCTCAATAGAGGAGGTTGGAGAGAAGCTTTTAGGAAAAATCCTTGAGAAAAGCGAAGGTTTTTCTTCGTGGATTAAGTTTGGGGAGCTGAGTTTGTGTTGTTTGTTGAGAGGAGTGGAAACTTGTTGCAGGGATGAAGTTGGGAGGTGGTGCAACAAAGCTTGGGTGGAAAGTGGTTGAAAGTTTAGTTTGGAGTAACAAGCAAACAATGCAGGAAGGTTTATTCTCTGTGGTTTTGTGGAAGCTAAGAGATTTTCTTTTTGTTTTCTTGAATAAGGAGGGCTACCCGAGGGGATGGTCTATTTTGGTTGAGAAACTTTGCCAACTAGGTGTGGTTCCCTCCTTTGAAGTGGGGTTGTCTCCAGGTACAGACAACTCAAGGTGAGTGGAATTAGGGGGCATGTCAAAGGAGGTAATGAAAGGATCATATGCTGATGTTGTTAGGAAAGCTCATGGTTGGGTGGGTGAAGCAGTCTGGATCTAGGCTAGGTCTAAGGAGGTGCAATGTAGAAAGGAACATTTGAAGTGATGTTTGGTTGGGAGTTGGGGTGATGGTTTTGAGCCAAGTCCAGAGTTAGGCTTGCTGAATAGTTGGGTGGCCGTTAACTAGTCTTTGAGGGGGGCAGTCAAAACTTCCTTCTTAGGGAGAGCCTTGGTCTTATTTGACTCTAAGGAGAGCTCTGATGCTGAGAGGGTAACGGGCTTAATAAGCTTTAAGGATAAGGTGCTACAAATGCATTGGTAGTCTCTAGAGGTAGGATGTTTCCGGAAAGAAGTGCACAATAAAGAAGTATGGGTGAGAGTGGTTGGTCTCCCTCTACGCCTTTGGTGCCAAGAGATTTTTAGGAAGATTATAGATGGTTGTGGTGGCTTTGTTGCAATAGATGAGGAAATTGCTCGTCTTCGTCACTTGTAGTGGGTTGGGGTGTTGGTGTATTCAAATGGGAGTGTAACATTGGGGTCAATGCAGGTGGTGGAGGATGGTGTTGTTTGTGCTATTTAGTTATGGTGGGAAGTCCCACCTTGGCCCCTTTTGTGGAGCCAAAGGGCGTGTCCAAGGGCTTGAAGGTTAGAATTGAGGGTTGGGCTCATGCACAACCTAGTGAGGGCATGAGGAGGTAGGGTCTATTGATGCAAAAAGTGATTTAGCGTGTGTTGTCTTCTAATTGCCTGGGAAGGGCGATAGGTATGGAGGTGGCTATAACTTTTGAAAAAGTGATGGTAGAGGGGTTAGGGGGCACTAATGATAGGGGGAGTTCTTTAGGTTTTGGTGGGTACTGTTTGGACAGGGTGAGCCTTAAGGCTCCTCTTGTAGGGGTTGATAGTGGAAGGACGAGTTTGGGCCTTAACACTATGATTGGAGCCCATTTTCCCTTGGGTAGCAACAATGTGGAGGCCTAGTCTGGTGGAGGCCCAATGGATGTGTTTTTAGAGAATGGGTTGCTTGATGTGGGTCGGGTATGTTTGGGCCAAGAAGCTTCGATCATGGAGGGCTTTTTAAAGGGAGAGAGGGTCCCTTGGATATCCATGTTGCAAATGGTGGTTCTGATGAAGGTGGAAGGTTGGGATTGTTCTCAAACCCGACTTTTTCGTCGCCCACTCTTTGTCTTTTGCTTATTGATGAAGCCCTTGTGAAGGAAGTGATAAGATTTTTAGCGAAAGGAGATGTAAATTTTCGACTCCAATTTGTCTGAGCGGGAATGGGTCTTCTTCTTTGGCTTCTTCCTTGTCCAATGACAAGGGTTTTTCTTCAGGGAGGACTGAAAGCTTGGTTCCATGGAGAGAGTAGGATGTGGATCTCTTAAAATAAGGCAAGGGTGATGTTTACAAGTCTTTGCGTATGATTTTTGGCGAGGGCTTGGTTGTGAAAGCCCTAAAGAATCAATCCAAGGATACCAAGACTGCGAACTTAGAAGCGTGCAATGAGGAGGGGGATTTAGATTTTGGGAGCCCTAGTAAGGGCCCCTTGGAAGCAAAGAGTCTCTCTGATCTATCCTTTTAGAAATTTTCTTTTAGCAATTTTTTGGGATTGCTAGTGGACGAGCATGAGAAGGAAATTGCATCCTTACTAAGAAAGATGGAATACAAAATGGGGTGTAGAGTTTCAGCTACGAAGAAAAGGCCCTCCTCCACGTCCTGCTTGGTTAGGGAGCTTCGTAATTTGGAATGCTTGGTCAAATAATGCAATTCAATATACTTGGATTCTTAAACTTAGAGGTTCTTACTTTTTTTTGTGTGTACCTTTTGGAGGATCTCTCATTCTTCTTTGTACTTATTTTACTTACCTCAATATACTATACCGTTGTTTCTCATCAAATAAATAAATACTACAATTCAAACAAAAGAGAGAGCAGTCGGAGTAGTAGGTGGGAATTGGTTTGAAAGTGACTTTATAGGCTGTGTTTTTTGGGTAAGGAAGTGTGATTGTGGCAATAGTGGGGTGTTTTAGGTTAGTCTCACCCGAGAGTTTGTTAATTATGGTTTCTTTGTGGTTCTAGACTCTAGGGTGAAGTCTCTCGTTTTGGGTGTTGGTTTGTTGTCTCTCTTTCTCTTTGCTTGTTTTTAATTGCTAATTGTATACTCTTTGTGTAATTTGTATACCTTTTTTGTGCACTTTAAATATATTTGCTTTGTTTACCTATCAACAAACTAGCAGTTAAGTGGAGGCTTCTAATTTTTCCCTCATATCCAAAATGAAAAATCAAACATACTTAACTTCATTCCTTTTCTTTCTTTTTCCTCTATTTCCCAACAACCAAACACAAAGAGTTCCATAACCAAGACAAAACCTAGTTGAGAATTAAAATACCAAAGAAACCCAAGTCACATCAACTAAAATTACTCCAAATCACCTGCGGCATTTGCCATGCATCAGGTATATCAAGCCTTGAAGCAGCAAATATCTGCAAAATCAAACCAAATAAGCAATAAATTTCACATACATATACATACATGTACAAAGAGCTTTAGCAAGAGATAAACCTTCTTAGAAGGATTGATTAGACAAACACCAACATTTCTTCTATAGCCTTCAGGTGGGGATTCCATGGATGAAGATGATGAGACTGCGGTGTGAGACCTCTTACACAAGAGTGGCTGATTAGTGAACTTTTGGAATTTACAAGGGTAATTCCAGGAAATTAGAGTAGGATTTGCAACAACCTGCAAACGTTGGTGTGAAAATGGTGAAGTACAGAAGAGGAATCGTTGGCACAATGTCATTCCACCCATTACTCTGTAAATCTTGTTCAAAGGGCTTAGACCGTTTTCCCGTACTTACTAGTGAGAGAGAATATAAGTTGGGGGTTTTTCCTTGTACTCTTGTGGTCTGTGTTGCTTGTTCCCTATCTAATCTCGTGAGGCTTGAAAAGGGTTGGCTTAGAGGGCTTCTAAGCTCCTCATATTGCGAAAAACATGTGCCAAAATGTTGGTGGTGTGACAGTAGTCTCTTCTGAAATTAGGGTTCTCATCCTCATCTCCATCTCACCTGAACACTGTACTCATTATGAAGTCACACCCTTCAATGTATTATCCCTATGTTTAACAGCTTCAAAGAGCAATCACAAGCAAAAAGGGACTGCATTCTATAACTTGATTCAGATGGAAGATGCATAGAAGAAGACAGAACACCACAATCCAATGTATACTTGTTAGAATTAATGTTTATTTGGTTACAACAAGAAGCAACATCATTAAAAACTAACTCAAAGACTAAAACACAAAACCATAATCTTATGTCTGTCAAAAGATTAATCAATTTTTTCATCAAGGAAAAAATTTACCTTGTGAACCTCCAACAACCTTGTAAAACAATTTTCAAAACCATTAAAATTAAAGGCAAACTCATGACAACATAAAGATATTCTCACATTGGAGTCTAGAGCTTCAAAGATTGAGAGAGGAGTTTATAAATTACCATTTCCAAAAATTATAAAACAATGAAACTAAGTTTTAAAAGGAAAAGTATAATTAAAATTCAGTTGTTAAAGAGGGCAAAATAACAACTCCAACACATGATTTTTTAAGATATTTTAACCAAGCCCACCAGGTCTAATCAAAATTTGAAACAAAATACACTTTTTCATATATTCTCACATGATTTTTGTATACGTCTTGCATACCTAGGTGTGTAGCATCCTTGCTTGATATTTATGAAATTCACCTTTAAACTTATCAATATATAATTATGCAAGGTAATGTTCCTAAAATTCTAGCGTGTGCTGTTCTGCAAAATGAAATCCTAGAATTCAAAACTACCAGTAATAGCAATGGTCAAATTTTCCAGCAATAGCAATAGCAATAGCATTGACAAGTTAAAAACATTCAAAGAGAAACCCAATAGAGCAATAAAAGGAAACAACATTTTCATTCCTATGTTGTATATTTTGCTTCCAATAAATTTAATTAGTTAATTAATTAATTAAGTTTTCAATAGATAAATAATAAAAATAAAAACCACCCAAACAGTCAGTTTGAGTTTTATGTAAAATGGCATTTTTCTGTATTCCCAAATTCTTAGTGGTAGAAAATTTTAAAATTCAAAATTTTAATTATTTTTTCATATTTTCTCAGAATCTAAATTAAAATCATTTTTATACAAGAAAACATTCCCAAATGGAAAAGATGGTCAATCTAACAGAAATTTCAGTCTTAGCTCTAATCCAAACTTGCAATAGTACCACGCTGTTCAAAGAGAAACCATATATTTAAAAAATTCCAGCAATAGCATTTCCAAGTTATATAAATTATAAAGCACTCAAAATGAAATCCGACCCTCTGTTTGGTTACCAAGGAAATGAAGAAAAATAAAAGAAAATCACATTTTGCTGCCAAATTTTTTACCGATAGTCGGTTTTGAAGGTTGAATCTACCCAACGTGTAGATATGAGGCCCCTTGCCTTCGCAGTGCCTGCCCTAAAACCAATTGTTACGTAGCCATTGGGTAGAGTTAAAAACCGGCTATCAACGGGAGGGTGCCCAAGTGCTTATAAGCCCAACTACTAAACTTCAAATTGGCAACGTGGGACTCAATTGGGTCGTTACAGTAAGCCAAAGAGACATACGAGTTTTAAGTAAAGTAGAATTTCCTGTATTCTTGAGCCTAGATGGTGAAAATTTTATGATTCAAATTTTCTTTCATTTTCTCATTATTTTCTCAGCACCCAAATGATTATACCTAACCTGGATATAATTTGATTGAATTTGGAATAGAGATTGCTGTAGTACCTTGAACTGAGAGATGAATCTAAATGCAGCGTTTGGAGACTGAATGATCGAATGCTTTTGTGTGGATGGCAATCGGGCCTCTTATCCTACTGGCAGGAAAACCCTAAAGCGAACGGTACACCCTAAATTTAGCATCAGTCGGTGATGATGGGCTGAGCCTGGGCCAGCCCAAGTTTTTACTATCGGGCTGCGAGCGGGCTTATTTCTAACCCTGGAAAAAAAAAACATTAAAAATATTGAAGTGTCTCTCGAAATAGACCCGGGGAAAAAAAAACATTGAAAATTAAAACTTACCCAGAGAAGCACAAAGTCGAGATCTAAACCAGCAGTGGCAACAGCTCTGCGAGGCGGGGGATCGCCGTCGACCCATCACCCACTAGTGGTAAGATGTCCTCCATTTTCTTTTGCAGATTCTAGTCCTCCACTTGTCCTAAAAACTCCTGGCAATTCTTTCTCGACATAATGTGGAAATCCTTCCATTTACTTGTTTGGGAAAACATTGAATTGCAAGTCCAAATCCTGATCCAACTCCATGTCCGAACAACCTGTTGGATTTCAAATTATTCTGGTCAGAAAGGAAGCAATGGCTTCTTGGGAAGTCAATCAAAACTCATTTTGTCATGGAAACCTAACCAAATAACTAAGCCCCAAGACTTTTTTTCCGGGATTTTAGTCCATGCAATATGAAATGGGAGTCTAAATTGATTTGGTTTTTCTAGAAATCATTTATAAAGTGCTCTCTCTCTTCTTTTTAAGTTGATAGAATCCATTATGCTACTTTCTTATGATCCATATCTTGTTATAAACATCTTTAGGAAACAGGAAAGAGATGCTGCGTTTAAGAACTTTTCGTCCGACAAATGATAAAATTGTTAAGATTCAGCTTCATCCGACTCACCCATGGCTCGTTACAGCAGATGCATCCGATCATGTTTCTGTTTGGAATTGGGAACATCGCCAGGTTTTCTTTCCTTTTATTTATTGTCTTTATTTGGTTTTATTTACCAGTCTATGTTCTTATTGCTAATCTAATATATCATTTCACTTTTTCCTTCTGTATTGCAGGTAATTTATGAACTAAAAGCTGGTGGCATTGACGAGAGGCGTTTAGTTGGTGCCAAGTTGGAGAAGCTTGCTGAGGGGGAATCAGGTAGAAATACTTCTCAAATTTGAATTACTTTTTACCAATGTATTTTATATGTTATTTATTTTTACATTATCGGGAATGGCTAAGCAAAAAGTGATGAGCACTGCAGTTATTGTTGTCTGGCGACTGGAAGAGAATTTGATATTTTTCAGTGATTTGCTTCTGTTGCAATTACACACTGATGCCCAATTTGGTTTTCCTCAAATATCTAGCATGTAACTAGTTGTAATTGCCTAACTTACATGGGTTTTCATTTTCTAATTGGCTTGTGATCACCAAATAGTGATTCATGTTCGCCTAATAATAGTCTTAGTCATTTTCTCAAAATGTGCTAGCAATTGTGGATTAACACTGGAATTTCAATTAGTTTAGTTGAGAGTTGGGGGATGGATGATTATTTGCCACAGTTTGAATTGCACTTTAGTTTGAACTACCATAAAAAGGACCTTATAAAGCCTTGTACTTTATAAATAATGTAAGACTCAAGAAACTAGCATCAACTTAAGTACCTAAGCAATCCTGTGGAAACATAGATCAAATCGAGTTTTTATGAACTGTATGCTGTATTCTTGATGCTAAGAGTTTTCCGTATATTGTTATGTGCTATGCTAAAGAGCACATACATTGTTTTTTTATTCTACTACCAAGTTTTTTCTATATTGCTGATAGGAATACAATTAAGAAGTTTCCTTCCTATTCATGTTGTCTGCATTTTGTTGGCAGAGCCTAAAGGGAAACCTACAGAGGCCATGCGAGGAGGGAGGTAATTGATATGTATACCTGCCTTTTCATATTCTTTTCTACTTCTCTGGTTTCCTAAGGTGAAACCTGGACTGACTATGGGGCATATGTTTCCTTGAAGCGTTAAGCAGGTGGACTTTTATGATGATGATGTACGCTTTTGGCAACTTTGGCGCAACCGATCTGCAGCTGCTGAAGCTCCCTCAGCTGTTAATCATGTTACTTCAGCTTTTAGTTCCCCTGCTCCATCAACAAAAGGGAGGCATTTTCTTGTTATCTGCTGTGAGAATAAGGCTATATTTTTGGATTTGGTTACAATGCGTGGACGTGATGTACCAAAGCAAGAACTTGACAATAAGTCACTTCTCTGGTAAGTCGTAATTAAAGTTGATATTTTAATGGCTGTTTATGTCACTGACAAATGCCATTTATCATTTATATGTTAAATGCCATCTGCTGATGCACTGTTGCGTACCAGTGCATGTCCAACATCTTATATTGGCTCAAATGCCTTGCAATACCTCAACCTCTGGTCATGTCTTGCTGCAACCCATACCCTGCCTCATCTAATGCATTGCCTCACTTTAGCTCACGTCCTTGCATTGGCTTAGCCCAACTCTGATCACCAACATGCCTATGCCCATGTCTTGGTGGTTGTGAATTCATGCCAACCCTCATGACTTTGAGTCTCCCCATGGCATTGGTCCCATGGTTCATCTAGGTTGCTGCCTATGGTTCACACCCATAGTGCAGCCCTAGGAAATGCTCGTCACACTTTGCATGCTTTGAGGGTTAATGTTGCATGCGTCTATCATCCACTTTTTCTGTAGCCCCATGTCATGCTGCGCCATGCTTAGACATTCATTTCCATTGCACAAGACATTGTGCCCTTGTGCCAAACCAACCAAGGCATGCCCATTATGTAGGGGTGCCATTGGATGTGTCTCGAGGCCATAGTAAGTCATCCTAGGCAATGCCCCCACATGGTCCTCTGAACACCATTGCCTCTTTAAAGAACATTTTAAGCTATTTTGGTTCTAGCAGGAGGAAATATCATTAGGGATGCTTGAGGAGATATAATGAAAATTTCTAACATTTTTTAAATTATTTTTGGGTCTTACCACCTCAACCTCCTTTTATCAAATCAAGCCATTGCTAGCCTTAGCTTACCTTGGCTGTGTTATGTTGCTGCTCATTTCATGCCATATTGCTACTCATGTGTGGGTGTGAAGCCATGTTGCTGCGTGCCTATTGTCTCATGCTTGAGCCATATTGTGGATGTGAGGCCGTATTGTTTCACATCCATGGCCTCATGGATGTGTCAACATGCTAAGTCATGAACCAAGTGCTGCCATGTTGCACACCTTTGGCCTTGTATCAATCACGCTCAAAGCCACCTTGTCTTAACTTTGGTATGCTACACTCATGCCTTAGGCCATGTACGCAGGTGCAAGGTTCCACTTGAGGGCCTTTTGCAGCACATTGGGGATCAAGGGGCTAACATAAGCCATCCTTCTCTTAGGTCCATTATTATAGTTCTCAAGTAGAAGATGGAGCATTTTATTTATGTATGTTTTTATTTTTATTTTTTTCTATGAATTATCTATTATCAAAGTTGGTCATATGTTTTTTTCCTTGTTCACATGTGTATGTTCATGAATTCATTGGCACTTTTATTTGCTGTTGCAGTATGGAGTTCCTCTCCCGATCAGCAGGTGGTGATGCTCCACTCGTTGCTTTTGGTGGATCAGATGGTGTAATAAGAGTTCTTTCAATGATAACATGGAAGGTTTGGAAGTTCATTGATCTATCATTGTTAACTACCATTTTCAGTTGTATCGTATGATACTGCTTGTTTCTTTGTAGCTTGTTCGAAGGTACACTGGAGGTCATAAAGGGTCCATTTCTTGTTTGATGACCTTCATGGCGTCTTCTGGGGAGGTAGTTCTTTATTTCCTGTAATGGAATTTATGTCATTGTATTTTACATCTTCCAGTTTGCATCACTAGGCTTTTGTTATATGTTTATTTCGAAATTTGTATTTAAGCAACTTGCTTAGGTTGAAATTTGTCTCTCACAACTCACAAATTGATGTTTTTAACCCTTCCAAACCAAAATCCAGACCATTATTTGACCAAAACTGAAAAGAATGCTTCAATTCTGAATATAGGAGCCACTTTTTATTTATCATGGAAACAACATGGCCCTGAATGAACAGGCTAGCATGTAGCTCTCTTGGGTACAGATCAAACACAGGTCTGGATAAGGACCCTTAAACAAATGGAAATTTCTTGATTGAATAGGGAAATAACAAAAATCTATCTAATAGCTGGTTGCCGTTGCTTGCAAGTTGGATCAAGTTCATAGGGTCCACAAGATCACACATTTTATAAAACCATTAAACTGCTCATTCTCCTAATTGTTCTACTCTGATCTTTCATGGGAAGTGGATAAATTGAGGTTTTGCCTGAAAAATCATGGTGACTCAAGATTAAAAGAAAACTTGAAAGCTCTACCCAGATAAATCCCTAAGTTTCTGAACACATAGCCTGTAAACTGCTCTTAATCCAAACTATTAGTAACACATTTTACCTCAACAGTAAGCCTGTTGATACTTCGACAGGTGAACTTGGAAACTCTAGATGGTGTGTCAAGTGGGAAGTCTTTTTTTGTATCTTATGGTCATTGGGAAGAAAAGTTTGAAACTTCTTAAGGGATTGGAACCCGCGGGTTTGCTGCATTGCAAATGGATACTTATTTTGGTGTTTTTTTAGTGACCTCAATATGCAAGTGGACAGCTCATATATTTAAGAACTTAGAGCTTATTGCTATGCTATTAAATAAACAAGTGGACAGTGCATTGCAAATAGATACTTATCTTGGTTTCTGTTTGTGTTAAGCATGGTTATCTTAGCTCAAGATGTTTAGCCTATTAAATAAACAACTTACCTAATGCTGCTTAGATGTTTTCCATTGTCCTTTAGCCAATGAAATAAATTTTGCTTGGGATAATAATTAGTATACAATCATACATGTTTCTGTATTTTTTAATTCATGTTGGCATGTAACTTCTTAACATATGTGTTCTTATGTTTGTATCTGAATTTAGGCACTTTTAATTTCGGGTGCTAGTGATGGTTTACTCATACTTTGGAGTGCAGACCATGGTCAAGATTCGCGAGAACTTGTACCCAAGCTGAGCCTAAAAGTATTTCCTTATTTCTCTAATTTTTCCTTCTTTTTCCTCTTTCAACATAACTTGTAACTAATAACTCTCTCTCTTTGTAAATTGGAGATTTATACTTACAGAGTCCTCTCTATTCTTTTACACAAATTTTCTTTTCCACACATGCAAGAACATTTTAAATCCTTTTCTGATGTATAAATGCAACAATTTGGTTTTCTTGAACTTGTAATATTGTTAGAAACCATTTTTAATTTTGTGATAATACTGCAAGGCTCATGATGGCGGTGTTGTGGCTGTTGAGCTTTCTAGAGTGATTGGAGGTGCACCACAACTTATTACAATTGGTGCAGATAAGACCTTAGCTATTTGGGATACGATCTCTTTTAAGGTGGTGTATTAATGTTCTGAAACTTCTTGATTTAGCTTATGAAAAAGCACATCATCTAATTGGAAACTAGTGTTGGAGTTTCAGCATGATTTTCTTCTTTGTGTTTCTCTTATTAGGAGTTGCGGCGAATCAAACCTGTTCCAAAGCTGGCTTGCCATAGTGTGGCGTCTTGGTGCCACCCTCGAGCTCCAAACCTTGATATCTTAACTTGTGTCAAAGATTCCCACATTTGGTATGCATTTTCTCTTCCTGGCAATGTTAAAAATTTCCATTAGTGTGTATTCTTTATTGCTGTGAGTAGGGCAACTTGTTTAAACAGGAATTCTCATCTGATTTTAGAACAGTTGGATGAGGCTTGGTTGATGAAAATCATGACATAAGACAACATGCCATTTCTTTATTTATTTTCAAGGACCATCAGAATTTTTATTTGCACTTTGGCAGGGCTATTGAACACCCAACTTATTCAGCTCTTACAAGACCATTGTGTGAACTTTCCTCCCTAGTTCCTCCACAAGTACTTGCTCCCAACAAAAAACTGAGGGTATGAGCTATACTTTGAGCTTTTCTTATTAAACTTTAGTTGGTGTTTTAGTTCTCGGTTTATGATGATTTTAGAATTAAAAGTTCCATTCCAATATTTGAAAGTTATGGAAGGAAAAGTTTTGATCTTGGAGTGTTGTTCAATCATGTTTGGATTATATCTTGAGTGATGAGATGCTATTGTTACGTATCCTAGATACTTTAACATGCAATAAGGTAGCTTATGTAGATAAAATGTCTCTTTTTTCCTAATGGTAGCTTACGCAGATGTAATGTTTCTTTTCTGAATGGTTCTATGTTGAAATATCTACTTTTCTTTTTGTGAATATCTTTATATAAGGCTCAGTAACACAATCAGAAACAGGAGCACCTTTGTGGCTAGAAAGGTTAGATGGTGAGGGAAGGACTATCACCTGCCACAAATAATTTCAAAAGTGGATTTCACTAATGAATCTCACTTGCTTACTGTTTGAGAGTATGATATACATCATGGGCCCAAACTTAAAAGCTTAAGCTATTAGGATTTGGGCCTACGATATAGATCATGCTCTCCAATACTTAACAATAAAGAGAATACGTTATGAGAAAGATGTGTTTTTTTCTCCTTTCCTTTCCTTTGGTTTTTGTTTTTTTTTTTTTTTTTTAATGTTTTTTTTGAGTGGGGGGTGGAGAGGGTGTTTGTTTTTCCCCCCTTCCCTCTCTTTGTTGCTGTGTGGTCCTATCTGAAATGGACTCTGAACATGCTCTTGATAACTGAATGCAAGAAGAATTTGCCTCCCTCTCCTGCCTTCTTCCTACCGGGTTGTAGTTAGTGTCACCATACAAAGCTCCCTGGATTGCTTCTTTGATATGCTTAAATGACTTATTAGAATGATTCCCTCCCCTCTATTTTCTTCTTCGCTTTTGAGATAGGAAACTAGCTTTTATTAATAAAAGGAGACCAAGAGAGTAAAGAGGGTTGGGTGTCACTGGTCTGCTGTTTTTTTTTTCCTTCTTTCTGTGATGGGGATGAGTCACACTTCAAGGTGTATTCAAGAAAAAGAAGGAAAGGAAAAAAAGGGGAATGTTTTAGAATTTGGAAAGGTTTGGAATTCTCCTCAAAAAAGGGGGAAAAACAGAATTCTAAACTCAATTATCTAAAATAATCTTTTTATCCTAAAGTTTCTATTTTGAGTCCTTAGAATCTAAGTTGTCTTTATTAGAAAAAAGTAAGTTTATAATTCTAAAAAGGGATTTTTTTTAGAAGATTTAATAGTTTTAGGAAAGGAATAAGAGTTCTAATTAGTTACTATGTAGGTTATATTTACTTTCTATAGGCGCTTCATCAAGAACTTTAGCAGCCTTATAGCCTATGGGTAGTTAAGAGGTACTTATTCATACTATTGGCTAATGTGATTTTGAGGAGTATGAACCAAAGGCCTCTAAGGTCTTGAATCTGCTCAAATAGGAACCATCACTATCTTTTTGTTTGTCTAGTAGTTGCTATCCTACAACAAGAATGTTAATTTGGTACTTTATTATAAAGATTTTTCTCTCCAATCTGTTCCATCCATCAATGGGTTCATGTGAGAAAAGTGCTTGAATTAATATTATCTATGATTCGGTAAGTGGTGGTAGTGCTTTAATATGAGTTATTAGAAAATAAGTTGCTTTCATAGCCGTTGCTAGCAATGCAATACTTGCTGTTGGAGGAATGAGTAAAATCAAGGAAGAGAATGAGTTGGTGCTACATTGGAACTACACTAGACGTGCTTACTGTAGCCCTTAGAAGGGTTAGCAGGGAAAACGACCCTGTTGATTAAAGTAAAGGAGTAGGGGTCTAGTGCTTTTGTAAATGGAAATGGGAAAAAAGTTCCTTTCCCTGAGAAGTTGGTTGGACTACACTCTTATAGAATTAGCGGATTTGTCTCAAAGAGCCGTTTGACGGGCACACCCATGAGAGAAAGCCTAGCCTTATCTTAACCTTCTGATCCTAGTTGGCTTGAGTAAGGCAGGCTACTTCTTAGCAATCTACAAAACATTGAACCAGATACAACATTGGTTAGCAAGTAATCCCTCTAGCCAAGACTAGTTGCCTTTTAGAGCCCTTCTTCACATCAAATGGATGATAAATCATCAACCGATTCATTAACAAATAGAGAATACAAAATTGAAGATAATGCCAATTTTTGCATAGTGGCAACGAAAGACAAACTATAAACTTTCGATAGCTAGATATGGTTTACCGATCCATTGGTGATGCTAATGGGAGTTCAAGAGGTGGAGAGTCAAAGCTTACTTCTGGTTCTAGTGTCTCTTCCCCTCTTTCAGTTGAAAGAGATGGGGGATGAGATGAATAAAAGACTAAGGTGTATGAGTTCGGCTATATGATTGGGATGGATCACTCAATCTTTTTTCTTGACTTCAATGAGAGCTGATCGGGAATAACCTATTTTCCATGTCCATTTGGAAGTCTAGTCCCTAATTCGTCTATCCCCAGGACTCTTTCTTGTGAACTAGGGTCAAATAAATAGATGGATCACCCTTTCTTGTCATGGAAGTTGGGCACTCACTTGCATCTATTTCATTGTGTCTATTATGTTCACTTGCCTGAACCGTCTAAAGGAAGTTGGGCAAGAGGGCGGTTAAATGTGTGTTCATTAGATGTTCATTGAGAGGAAAGGATGAAGAAAGAAAACAACTACTCTATATGGTAAAATATAGTAAAAAAACACTTCTTAAACAAAGAATTAACAAAGAAAAGGGGAAAAACTAGCCCATTAGAGGGCTGATACGATAATAGCCCTTTCTTGAATTGCATATCTATTTGATCAATACTTGCGGCGTTGATCATCCCTCTCAAAAATGAAGATTTGAAGCCTTTAACCAGGTGATATTGTGGCACTAAACATGATCACCCTTGTGATGGATAGCTTCCCAAGCAGATTTGAACGTTAAATTAAATCAACCCCCTTGCCACCATTGGAGTTGGGGTTTAAGCAATAAAATCTTTCATAAGGGAGCCCGAAAACATTGATTGAATGTCTCCCTTTTTTTTTTTTTTCATAGCTGCCCACGTCAAACCAAGCCAACCTTCATTTTATGTTGTTCATGCCCCATACCCTTTATCAAATAGCCTTAATAGCCATTTAAAACACTGGTTTCAACCTAGCATATATCAAAACCTTCACTAAAAGAAAGTTGGTCCATTCTGAGTTATAAAGTGCTTAGGTGAAAGTGCTTATTTGCTAGAGCTACCCTCGAAGTTGCGCTTCTATCCAATCTTTAACTTGGAAGATTTGTTTGCCTATTGTGGTCATCAAGACAATATGAGTGAGGACATTGATATTCAACTACCTCATTAAGTAATGAGATTGGGCATGTTCTTTCAAATTATATCAACTTGTCAATGTGAAATGGCCAAACAAACCACACTTTAAGAATACTTTGATTACGACCATTGATTTTCAAAAGCTCAATCTGACTTTTATGAAGTTTATCAAGAAGTTTTAAAATTCTCTTTAAAATAGGAAAAAAATCTTTAAACTTTTTATTTGTATACCATAGTTGTGAAAGGCGCGCCTAGGCTCAGGGCGGCGTGACGCCACCCTCCGACGCCTCGCCTGAAGGCATGCGACGCCCCTTCACGAAGGTGCCGCTTAGGCGTGCAAGGCGCGAGGCGGTCGCCTGACTCGCCTCTGACCAGGTACGCCCTCCTTCTCCTTCTTCTCCTTCTTCTTCCTCCGTTGGGTTGCAGAGGGCTGGGCTGAGCCTTAATTTTTTATTTATTATGTGGGTCCAAAACGATGCCGTTTTAGCCCATTTCAATTTTAAAGGAACATGCCAAAACGACGTCGTTTTGGAGCCTGTTCCTTTTTTTTTTTTTTTTAAAAGGCCAAAACGACGTCGTTTTGACTTGTTCCTCCCTTCCAGTCCCTTTTTCTGGTCTTTCTCAACTCGAGACCACTCCCATTCGTGCCCTAGCCTCAGCCGTGCTGGAGAAGTGAAGAAGAAGAAGAAGAAAAAGAAAAATAGGGGAAAAATAGGAGAAAAATAGAGGAAAAATAGTCACGTACCTTCTGGATCTCGGTATTTTTCTCTTTTCTTCACTTTTCTGCATTTTTTTCCATTCTTATCTCATAACTCTCATTGACAATTTTTTTTAAAATATAAATATTGTATTTAGACATAAAAATTTTACTAAATAAAAATAAATAAACAAAAAACACTTACGGATATTTGTTGTTAATGTGATATGCATTTTTTTTTCAATTTTTTTTTAATTTAATTTTAATTATTTTATTGTAGAGTATAGATAATTTGTTTGCAAGATGGATAATGAGAGTGAAACTCAAGTGGACTTTAGTGCAAGTGGAAAAAGAGATCCCGGATGGAAATATGCTCGTTTGGTTAATGAAAAAGATTTGAACACCATCATATGTATTTTTTGTGATAAAGTAACCAAATGAGGCATATATGGACACAAACAACATCTTGTTGGTGGATATAGAAATGCTAAAAAGTGTAGAAAATGTCTGGAACATGTTAGAAAAGAAATGGAAGAGTTTATGAGTTCCAAGAAAAATCAAAAAGAGCAAATGAATATGGGGAGCGAAGATGTTAATGAAGATTTGTTTGGTTTGGAAGATGAAGATTTTGGTGAGGAGATTAATAGTAGAACGAATGTCACCAACATTTCTAGTGGAGGTAGTAACTGAGGAGGAAGTGGTGGTAGGATGTTTTCTTTAAAAAAGCCAAGACAAAAAGGTCTTATGGATTATTTTTTCACTCCTAATGCAGAGATGGTTGTTCAAAATCGAAGGAGTGGAAAGATGAATCAAACTACCATCAATGATGCCTACAAAAAGGAAGCAAGAGAAAGAGCTTGTATGCTTATCACAAGATGGATGTATGAGGCTGCTATTCCATTTAATGCAGTCACATATCCGAGTTTCCAACCAATGATTGAGGCTATTGACCAATATGGTGTGGGTATGAAGGGACCAACTTTTCATGAGGTAAGAGTTACTAACCTTAAGAAAGAATTGGCTCTCACAAAAGATTTGATGAAAGATCATATGGTGGAATGGGGAAAAAATGGATGTTCAATTATGTCGGATGGACGAACCGATAGGAAAGAGAGAACTTTGGTGAACTTTTTGGTTAATTGTTCAAAGGGAACCATGTTCATGCAATCCATTGATGCTTCTTCAATAATTAAGACGGGAGAAAAGATGTTTGAGTTACTTGACAAATGGGTAGAGCAAGTTGGCGACGAGAATGTTATTCAAGTTATAACAGATAATCACTCAAGTTATGTGATGGCAGGTAATAAATACTATTTCTTGAATTCTTATCTACTTTTAAAATTTGAATTATTTATCTTGAGAACTTATGTAAATTTATTATCTACAATGTCACATAGGGAGGTTGTTAGAATTAAAGCATCCGCATTTGTATTGGACACCATGTGCTGCACATTGCCTTGACTTGATGTTGGAAGATATTGGAAAGCTACCAAACATGAAGAAGACATTTGAGAGGGCTATATCACTAAATGGGTATATTTATAATCGCTTAGGGCTACTCAACATGATGAGGCGGTTTATTGGACAAAGGGAATTGCTTAGGCCTGCTAAGACTCGGTTTGCAACTGCTTTCATCACATTATTGCAATTGCATGAACAAAAAAACAACTTGAGGAAGATGTTTACAAGCTTAGATTGGTCAGATAGTAAATGGGCTAAAGAGCAGAAGGGGAAAACTATAGCCAACATAGTTCTAATGCCTTCATTTTGGAACACTATTGTGTTTTGCTTAAAGGTTTCGAGTCCCCTAGTTCGTGTGCTTCGTTTGGTTGATGGTGAAAAAAAACTCCTATGGAAATGATGATGATGATGATTTTGTTGATTTAGAGGAGGAGTGATGATTGCTTGTTGTGGACAAATTTATTATTTAAGTGTTTTTTAATGATGTTTTTGAATTGTGGACAAATTTCATGTTTTGGACCTTTTGGTTTGGAAACTTTGGATTTGGATATGTATTAGGCTATTAGCAATATGGATTTGGATTTGTTTTTATGCTTGGAGTTCTTTATTTTTATGTTTTTTGTTGATTAAATTGAAGTTTTGGATGATATTTGATGATTTATGCATTTAGAACAAATAAATGATTGTTAAATTTGATTATATTATATAAAAATATATATGTAAATTAGGTGCAACTTGCGCCTCAAGCTCCAGGACTACTTTGCGCCTTGGTGCGCCTTGAGCCTTTTAAAACTATGTTGTATACACAAATTTCTTTGAAAAAAAATTATACATAATCAAATTGGATTTTTATTGATTTCAAGAAGGATGTGGGTCCAGTCTCTCTTTTGTCCTCTAATACTTTTATTCTTAGTTGCTAATCAAGGAATTGAAGAAGCTTGATTTTAATAAGTTTGAACTCAATTTAGGCCTTGACTTGATTTAGTTTTGAGTGTTGACTTGACTTGAGTCTTGTTTTGACTTGGACCTTAGCATGATTTGAACCTTGGCTTGACTTGGGCTTTAGCAAGACTTGAGCTTTGGTTTGATTTAGGCTTTGATGCGACTTGGGCCTTGGTTTGATTTGGATCTTGGTGTGACTTGACCTTTAGCTTGACTTGAACAATGTCAATAAAGGGCTTAGGTAGCTTGATCTTAGATCGACGAGCTTTTTTTTTAAGATTTTGATCTTAAAGCTTGAAACTTGAGGCTTAGAAATCTTGACAAATTCAGAGACACTCTAAAAAAACTGAAGATTCATTAAAGTTTTCTTGAAGATTTGAAAAAGCTTTGGATCTTTCTCTAAGAGCTCCCCTCCAACTCTTGTCTTTTGAGTTATTTTCTATTTCCCTTTTGACTTGTCTTTAGTGCTTTAGAAGGAGTCCTATTTGTAGGGATTGTAAGCATCGTATTTGGATAGTTTTTTAATTCTTTAAAAATATTATTCCTTTGTTAAAGTTAAAATTAAGGTAGATTTGAAAGACCATATTTGATAGTCGTAACCGTTTGAAATAATATTTTTAGTTAAAAAATAATATTTAAGGAGATTTGTAAGACCATATTTGTCATTCTTCAGTTTATTTCTTAACAAGAATTGATAGTTACCTTTTCTATTATCCAATTTACCATTTTATTTATTCTAACAATTATATTCTAATTGTTAGAATATGTATTTTCTTTATTTAAATGGAAGACAACTTGTCTTCTCTTTGTGTGGGGGCCATGGTCCACATGACATTGTTTTATTGGTAGAAAATTTATGGCACATGACGATTCTTAATTGGTCTCAATCTAAGTTCTTATGAATATTTAATTATTTTAGTTGGTCCATAATTAGCTTCATTTGAGAATTTGGTAAGCTGTAAAAGGTTAAATTTTGCCATTCTACATTATTTTCTAAAATAATCTTTTTATCCTAAAGTTTCCACTTTGTGCCCTTAAAATCTAGAAGTTTGCTTTATTTGAACTTTTATTACTAGAAGTTTTTATAAAGTAAGTTTCTAATTAGTTACTATATATGTTATGCTTACTTTTTCGCCGTTTAATGTAAAACCAAATTAAATATTGATAATCAATAATATTAAGTTTTTATTTGCATAGTTTGCAATTCTCAATGGTGGGGCTCCATTGATTTTCTTATAGGTGAGACTCTTGGAAAGCCTTAGTGAGATTCTAAGGTTCCATTCTTTTTCTTTTTTTTTTCATCTTTCTTTCCTTATATTTTATTTTATTTTTCTCCATTGCAATAAATTTTAATCCTTGTTCCTTCGGAGGGAGAAGGAGCTCCAAAGGGGGCAAGAGCTGGTTTGCTGTGGAATCAAAGACATTTGAGATCTCCATTGAAGAGACTCGAGGCAAACTGAGGGGGGTTATTCTGGAAAGAAGCAAAGGCTTCTCTTCTTGGATAAAATTTGGAGAAAAGAGCCTTAGTTCTCGGTTGGAAGGAGTGGAAGAGTGGTGCAGAGAAGAATCAAGCTCGAGGAGCCTTAGAGCTTGGGAAGAAGGAGGAAGAAAATATAGGTTGGAGTGTCGTTCAATTGTTGCAGGTAGGTATCTGCTATGTTCGGTGAGGGACTTGGAGGCGAAGAGGTTTTGTCTAGTTTTCCCAGAAGGTAAGGGCTTAGTAGGTGGTTGGTTCATGCTGGCTCAGAAGCTAAGAGCCCTTGGAATTACTAATCAACCCATGAGGAAGGTTGAACTGGGTAATTCCACCTCTGTAAAGGAAGATTATAGAGGTAAAGGAAAGGAGAAAGGGAAAGGAGTTATTCCAGATGCTGTGAGAATGGAGAAAGGAGAATTCGGGGAAGCTTTATGGGTGCATGTTGGTGAGCGTGACTTGACCAGCAGGGAAGTGCAGCTTAGTCGCTTCTTGGTAGGATGTTTTGGTGATAGTGTTGAGGATGTTCCGCCCTTGTCCTTATTGGAAGAGTGGGCGTATGAAAGTTGGTCTCTCAAGGGAGGTTTAAAAATCTCCAGGTTGGGTGGAGCTCTAGTGTTGTTCGAATTTGAAGATAAAGTGGAAGCGGACTGGGTGCTATTAAGGGGTAGTAGAAGTCTTCAGATGAGAGAGTTTTTCTTGCAGAAATGGGGACCTGAAGTGGGTTGTTGCAGAAATGGAAGCCACCCAAAGGATGTGTGGGTGAAAGTAGTCGGTCTACCACTTCACCTTTGGAGTAGAGAAGTGTTCAAGAGTATAGGAGAGAGATGCGGGGGATTCATAGCTGTGGATGAGGATACAACCTTTTTCTCCGAGCTACAGTGGGCTCTCATTTTGGTGAGAGCTCCTGGGAAGATTAGACAGGGTTCGTTGCAGGTGGTAGCCGGGAACTGTTGTTGGACGGTGGGTGAGTCTTTGGTGGAAAAATCCTCCATGGTTCTCGGAGGTGGTAGCAAGATCACCCTGGTTTAATGAGGAGAGGCGGGAGGTCAGGGATGAGGGTAGGGGGGATTCACGCGCCAGTGGTAGCGTGAGAGGTTTTCAAAATGGCAAAAGTGGTTTGCAGGCTCAGGGGTCAGGGGATCAAGTTGAGTGTGGCAGAGGGCAAGGTGGGGCGGCAGGTGCAGAGGTGGCTGAGGAAAGGAGGCCCTTCGCAGGTGATTTGGGCCCTTCAAATAGCGGATTTGGGCCCAGAAAAGATAAGGGGCAGGCTTTAAAAGGAAATAGAGACTTGGGCTTAAGTGAGGAAAGGTTTTGGGCCAAAAGCCCACTACCCGTTAGTTTTAAAAAGGCGGGCTGGGGTTAGGCTTCTAAGCCCACTTCTGGAATGGAGTTTGTGGAGCGGCCATCCTCGGCTAGGGCTTCCTCAGTTCCCGCGGAGGCTGAAGAGGGGATGGATCCAGAGCTCATGGCGTTCCAAGCTGAAAATGCCGTCGTGTTGACGTCGCGTGGATGGAGAGGCACCGACGAGGCTTTGATGGAGGAGGCTTCTAGGTACGACGCTGGTCCTTCTCCTCTTTCTCAGTTGGGGCATCGGGGACACTCCTACCCTTCTTCTTCTTCTTTTGGGGGCAACGCCGAGGCTGTAGGGACTCCGGAGGGGGTGATATTTGGTGCGGAAGGGGAGTTGGATTGTCACGAGACAAGAATGGGGAGAAACAGTGCCACGTCGGCTGGCGGAGACTGGAGTGGACATCTTCAGGACTCGGGTGACGCCGAAAGAGGAAAGGAGCTAGCTCTGGTACTAGTTGGGGAGGTTTTTATGAGTCTCTGTGAGGAAGAGGAAGCATGTTACATAGATGAAGGGGGAAGTGGGGAAGGGTGGAGTACTAGTAGCCTTGCGAGATTCAGTCACTGTTTGGGGATGCCGACGGAAGGCTTCGAAGAGGAAATCTTATATCTCTTAAGGAGAATGAAAGGGAGAATGGAGCAAAAGGGCAGGGAAGGGGCGACTAGGAAGGCGAGCTTAAAATCTTCAAAATCCAGTAGGGAACTCAAGAAGTTGGAGTGGACTATTAGTTACAAAAAGGTGAAAATGGGATCTAGCACGGGTATTTTTGGAGGGGCTTCAAGATCAGGGTGTAAATGAAGATAAGAATTCTGTCATGGAATGTTAGAGGGGCTAATGATAGGGATAAAAGGAGGATCATCAAGTCAGTTATTAAATCCCAGAGAGTGGACGTGGTTTGTATACAGGAAACTAAAATTAAAGAAATGACTATGGGGCTTGTTCAAAGTTTGGGGGTGGGAAGAAATATAGAGTGGAGAGCAGTCAACTCTAGGGGAGCAGCTGGGGGTATTTTGGTGTTCTGGGACAACATGGTGGTGGAGCTGGTGGGATGGGAAAAAGGAGTGTTCTCAATTTCGTGCCGGTTCAAAAATTGTGTGGATGGTGTTGTGTGGGTGTTCACTGGGGTGTATGGGCCGGTTTGCAGTGGTGATAAAGAGGAGTTTTGGGAGGAACTTGGGTCAGTTAAAGGGTTATGGAGTGACCTTTGGTGTGTGGGAGGGGATTTCAACTTGCTAAGGTTTCTAGAGGAGCGTAGCAGGGGAGGTGGTCTTACAGCTTCTATGAGGAGATTCTCAGAAGTGGTAGAGGATCTGGAGCTTAGGGACTATCCATTGAGGGGGGGTCCGTTTACTTGGAGAGGGGGTTTGAATAACCAGGTCTAGTCTAGGCTGGATAGGTTCTTAGTGACGGATAATTGGGATAATATGTTCAATGGTGCTGTGCAGGGCATTCTCCCCAGACCTGTCTCGGATCACTTCCCCATTCTCTTGGAAGGAGGAGGGCTGAAGAGGGGTCCTTCCCTTTTCAGGTTTAAGAACATGTGGTTGGAGGAGGAGGGTTTTAAAGACAAGTTGAAGACATGGTGGGGGAGTTTAAATTTTACTGGGTCATCCAGCTACATTTTAGATGCTAAATTGAGGGCCCTTAAAAATATTCTGAAGATTTGGAATAAGGAAGAGTTTGGGTTAGTTGAGGCTAAAAAGGGTGAAGCTCTTAAGCAGGTTGAGTATTGGGATGAAAAGGAGAAATATGATGTTTTAAATATGGAAGATTGTGAAGCAAGAAATGGAGCAAGGGAGGCCTACAAGTCTTGGGTGATAAAGGAAGAGATTTTTTGGAGGCAGAAGTCTAGGGAGTTGTGGTTGAAGGAGGGGGATAATAATACCAGATTCTTTCATAGGATGGCGAATGCTCATAGTAGAAGAAACTGGCTGTCCAAGTTGAAAGTTAATGGCTGTTGGCATTCAAAGGAAAATAACTTAAGAAACAGTGTGGTGGGGGCGTTTCAAGAGCTGTACCAGGAGGAAGAGGGGTGGCGCCCTAGTGTTGACGGGATCTCTTTTATGAGGTTAGATATCAGTGAGGCTGAGGGGTTGGAGATCCCTTTCTTGGAGGAAGAGGTGTTAGCAGCTCTTATGGACCTAGGCAAAGACAAAGCCCCGGGGCCAGATGGCTTTACAATGGCGTTCTGGCTTTATGGGTGGGATGTGGTGAAGTTTGAAATTATGGGCTTTTTTAGAGAATTCCATGAAAGGGGCAGATTTGTAAAATCCCTAAATGCAACCTTCTTGGTTTTAGTCCCTAAGAAGGGAGGGGCAGAAGATTTGAAAGATTTCAGACCGATTAGCCTTGTGGGAAGCCTTTACAAGTTGTTGGCCAAGGTGTTGGCAAATAGAATCAAGAAGGTTATGGGAAAAGTGATTTTGGAACCCCAAAATGCCTTTGTGGAGGGTAGACAAATTCTTGATGCAGTTTTGATTGCTAATGAGGTTGTGGACTCCAGATTGAAAAGCAATCAAGGGGGCGTGATGTGCAAATTGGATATAGAGAAGGCCTATGATCATGTTGGCTGGAAGTTCTTGTTGGCTGTGTTAAAGCAAATGGGATTTGGGGAGAGATGGATTAAGTGGATAGAGTGGTGTATCTCAACTGTAAGATACACGTTCTGATAAATGGCTCTCCTTCCGGATTCTTCCAAAGCTCAAGGGGTTTGAGACAAGGTGATCCTCTATCCCCTTACCTGTTCGTGATAGCTATGGAGGTGTTTAGTTACTTAATGAGAAGGGCCATCAGTGGGGGCTTTTTATCTGGTTGGAGGGCTAGAGGTAGGGGTGGAGAAGGGATTCTGATATCCCATTTGCTCTTTGCGGATGACACCTTGGTGTTTTGTGAGGAGTCCCAGGATCAGTTGACTTATCTAAGTTGGCTTCTCATGTGGTTTGAGGCTTGCTTAGGTTTGAAAGTTAACTTGGAGAAGAGTGAGCTTATTCCGGTGGGGAGGGTGAATGATATAGAGGATTTGACTCTGGAGTTGGGTTGTGAGGTGGGTGATCTGCCTTCCAGTTATTTGGGTTTGCCTTTGGGGGCACCTTTCAAATCAGAGGTGGTATGGGATTGTGTTGAAGAGAGGTTTAGGAAAAGGTTGGCTATGTGGAAGAGACAGTATATTTCCAAGGGGGGAAGACTCACCCTTATTCGGAGCACTCTTTCCAGTTTGCCGGTTTACTTCATGTCTCTTTTCCTTTTGCCCAGAAAAGTAAGGATGCGGTTGGAGAAGATTCAGAGGGACTTCTTGTGGGGGGGAGGTGCTCTTGATCAAAGGCCTCATCTGGTTAGGTGGAATCTGGTTTGCTTGGAAAGGAAGAAAGGTGGTTTGGGGTAAGAAACTTAGCGTTGATGAATAAAGCTCTCTTGGGTAAGTGGAATTGGCGTTTTGCCATTGAAAGAGAGGTGTTGTGGAAGAAAGTGACCAGTCACAAATATGCTGTAGAGGAGGGGGGTTGGTGTACTCGGGCCGAAAGAGGGGGGCATGGTGTAGGGCTTTGGAAAGCTATTAGAAAGGAGTGGTTGGGTATGTATAGCAGTTTAGCCTTCCGTGTGGGCAATGGTCGGAGAGTGAGATTCTGGAAGGATAAGTGGTGTGGAGATGAGTCTCTCTATGAATCCTTCCCTTCTCTTTTTGCCATTTCTCAGGCTAAAGACGCGTGGGTATCGGAAGTGTGGAACCCAGATGGTGTAGGGGATGGTTGGACCCCTTTGTTCTCAAGGGCACTTAATGATTGGGAAATTGAGATGATGGAACAGTTTATGCTTAAAATCCAAGCTGTTAGGGTGCAAAGGGAGAACGAGGATAAGATGGTTTGGACAGCATCTAAAAGTGGTGTTTTCTCAATCAAGTCGCTTTACTCTATTTTGGAGCCTGGTGGTTCAACTATGTTCCCTTATGTTGGTGTTTGGAGAGCGAGTGTGCCGCCAAAGGTAGCTTTTTTCGCGTGGGAAGCATCCTGGGGCAAAATCTTAACTCTAGACCAACTTCAGAGGAGGGGTTATTCTTTGGCAAATAGGTGTTTTCTTTGTCTTGCTGAAGCAGAAACGGTGGATCATCTTTTACTCCATTGTGTTATGACGAGGACATTGTGGAATCTTCTTTTTTCTCTCTTTGGTGTGGAGTGGGTTCTCTCTGGTATAGTTAAGGAAACTCTCCTGGGGTGGCATGGAGCGTTTCTGGGGAAAATCCGTAAAAAGGCGTGGCAAATGGCCCACTTATGTATATTTTGGTCAGTTTGAAAGGAAAGAAATTCGTTGGCTTTTGGGAATGAGGTGTTGTCAATCCAAAGGTTGAAACATTCTTTTTTATGTAATCTGTGGTCATGGGTGAGGATGTTTATAGTTTTGAGCCCACGATCCCTGGTTAGCTTTTTTGAGTGGCTAGGCTTTTGTTATAGGTAGGGGTTTCGGCTCGCTTCCTTGGTTTAGAGTCGAGGGGCTGCTTTTGTATACTAAGGTATACCTAGAGGACACTAGTTTGGTGTTTCCTCTTTCATTTTAATATACTTTTCTTTACTTATCAAAAAAAAAAATTATTAAAAGGAGAACAAAGAGATAAAAAGGGTGGGCTCTTAATAATCTTTTAGTTTGTTTGTTAGTTTGGTTTTTAATTTTTTCAATTTATGTATTTGGTGGTTATGGAGGAGATGTATTTATAACTAAAAAGGGAATGCAAAGGGTCAAGATGGTTTTATGTCACTAATTTGTAGGTGAAGGGGGGTTGGGGCTATAGTTTTGTTTTGGGTGATTAGTAATTATAAAGGGTCTTTGGAAATACAATTGTTGGTTACAAAGGATTATGGATCTCAATAGGAGAGGTTTGGTCTGAGGTGACCACCGATTATAGGGATTCTTGGAGATATAACCATCAAATGTAAAGGATTATGAATCTTGATGGGGGGCGAGATTGCGCATCCTCATGGAGGCATAGATCAACTTCTTGAGGTTTGCCAAGAGAGAAGCCTCTTCTCTTGTTGATGTTGTTAGGGATCTCATGCCTCCTAAAGTTTTGTTGCTCTAGCAAGCCAAAGACTTCCTAGTGTTGGGACTTTTATCTTTCTCTTTATTTTCTCTTTTACCCCTATGTAATTTTTCTTTATTTCGAAAGATTTCTCATCCTTTATTTTGAACAGGTAAATATTTATTGTAAATAATAAATCCTTGTTGAAGTCTGGTTTCATAAGGATCCCAACTTAGCTTCTTTATGTGCTTACTGTGAAATTATTTTGTCAATTTCTCGCATATGTAGCTCTGATACTCTTGAATTGCTATTGCAGGTTTATTGTATGGTCGCACATCCTTTACAGCCACATCTTGTTGCTACTGGAACTAATATCGGTGTTATTGTCAGTGAGTTTGATGCTAGATCTCTTCCAGCTGTAGCTGCTCTACCAACACCAGTAGGGAGCCGAGAGCATTCTGCAGTCTATGTAGTTGAGAGGGAACTGAAGTTACTTAATTTTCAGTTGTCTAGCACAGCAAATCCCTCTCTGGGAAGTAATGGCTCCTTGTCTGAAACAGGAAGATTCAGGGGAGACTCATTGGAACCTTTACATGTCAAGCAGATAAAAAAGCATATTAGTACACCAGTTCCACATGATTCATATTCAGTCCTTTCCATAAGCAGTTCAGGAAAGTAAGTTGTCCCTTGCAATTATTTTCCCACATTCTAGTGATGTTTGTTTATGAAATTCACTTTTTGGAGCTGTCCGTTTTTTTTTTTTTTGCTAAGTAAAGGCAATTGTATTAAAAGAAAAAGTATACATGATGTATACAAAGCAATCAAGGTGCGAATACACAAAAAACAAGCAACCACACCCTAAGAATAACAATCCACAAATTCTAGCAAGGACATAGGACCATCCCTAATGTACAATCTAATCCTAATCCCAAAATAAATACAAAAAGGAGCTTTTAAAAGTTAGGACTAAACTGTAAGACTCAAAGGAATGCCACGGTCAATGAAGTGTGGGACTCAAGCCTTGGTCAAGGAGGTTGGAATCTTAGATTTGCTAGAGATTTCAATGATTGGGACCTGGATCAAATAAGAGATATGCTTAATTTGCCGAGGGACTTCAGGACTTCTCCTGAGGAGGAGTTTGCGCCTTCCCGAATAGATGCATTTGGATGGATAAGGTCCCAACAAAAGTTTCTTTTTTTGCTTGGGAAGCCTCGTGGGGGAAGATCCTCACTTTGGATAGGCTTCAAAGAAGGGGGTGGCAGCTCCCTAACCGATGTTTTTTGTGTGGCTGTGAAGAAGAAAATGGTAATCACATTCTTTTACATTGTATAGTGGTTAAGACTTTTTGGGAGATTGTCCTCGCCATTTTTGGGGTTCAGTGGGTGTTCCCTGAGTCTGTTAAAGAAGTGTTATTTAGTTGGAGGGGCTCTTTTGTGGGGAAAAAAAGAAAAAAGATCTAGAATTTCATTCCGTTGTGTATATTTCTTTTAAGAGGGGGGAGGGGAGGGAGGGGAGGGGGGGGGGGGGGGGGGGGGGGGGGGGGTGGTTAGCTATACAGAAACTCAAAAATTCTTTTGTATGTAATCTGTGGAGTTGGGCTAGGGTGTACATCGGAGAGGAGTCCTCTTCTCTCTTAGGCTTTTTGGAGTGGCTCGCGACCACTTAAGGGTTGGTGAGGTTGCTCGCTTTATTTCTGTTTCTTGTCTTAGGCTTCTGTGTATACCCCCTGTATCCTTGTGGCTTTTTGGCCCTTTTTATATATTGTTGTTTATCTATAAAAAAATAAAATAAAATAAAAATTTAGGACTAAACTTTTGCAATTTTCAAAGGATCTCCTATTTCTCTCCCTCCAAATGGTCCAAAAAATACACAAAAGGGGTTACTTTCCAAGCCTTTTTCCTTTTTCTACTAACAAAAGAGCCTCCCCATCTCAAAAGCAACCCTTTTACCGAAGATTTTGTCACCCACTGTATATCAAATAAAACAAAAATCAGCTGCCACAAAATGCGAGCTTTCGAGCAACGTAGAAGAATATGATCAGTTGTTTCTTCTTGTTCTTTACACATGTAGTATCTATTAGGCATCTTCCGATGCCTCGTTCCGTGCTAATCTTGTGTCAAAATCTTGGCCTAAGTTGCCTCCCAAGCAAAGAAGCTTACTCTAACTAGGGCCCACCGATTCTAGACTATCCCATGGAGGAAGGGATTCTTTCCCCTACTGCCCAAGGAAGAGTAGAATGACTTAACTGAAAAGACACCGTTCTTTGTATCCACCCATACCAAAATATCCTCAAAATCTGAAGAGGGAGAATGATCATGTAACCTCCCAATGAAGTTATCCACTTCTTCCAACTCCCAATCATTCAACTATCTAAAGAACCTAGGATTCCAACTACCACTATCCCAAACATCAACCACTCAAGCATGTGTAGAGGAAGCTATAGAAAAAAGATTTGGGAATGCTTCCCTCAACGGCGCATCCCTACACCATCTATCCTTCTAGAACTTCACCATGTTCCCAGGAAGCAAGTGTTGGCTTTAAAAGTCTTCTAGCAATTTCCGATTGCCTTCCAAACCCCCGCTCCATACCTTTCTCTCACCCCTTACGTGCACTAACTACCCTCCTCTTGTCTATAGTCGCCAACAATTACCATTTCCAAAAAGGATCTTTTTCAATTGCAAATCTCCAAGACCACTTTCCTAGAAGGGCCTTATTGAAGGTCGAAAGGTTTCTGAAGCTCAAACCCCCTTTTGATTTTTCCAAGCACACAACAGGCCAACTCAACAAATGTGGGTTGTTAACCAAAGCTTCCCCTCCCTAAAGGAAATCCCTTTGAAGCTTTTCCATTCTAGTCGCTTCCCTCTTAGGGATGACAAAGAGGGACATATAATAGATCGGTAAACTAGAAAAGGTTCTCTTAATCAAAGTTTGCCTTCCACCTTTTGAGAGATACCGTCGCTTCTAGAAAGCAAGCCTTTTCTAAAACCTCTCCTCCACTTCTTCCCAAACCCTTGAAGCCTTGTAAGGTGCACCCAAAGGAAGACCTAGTTAGGTGGTTAGGAGAGTTGTCATCTTGCAACCCAAAATCTTAGCAAGCTCCTCCATATTTGGCACATCCCCAATTGGAATCAACCCACTTTTCCCCAGGTCAATCCTTAGCCCTGAACATGCCTCAAACCATATGAAAACTCAACTCAAATACTCAAGATTTTCCTTATTAGCATCACAAAGAATGAGGGTATCGTCTGTGAAAAACAAATGGGACACCTCTACTCCCTCAACATGTCTTCCTCTCACTAGAAAACTGTTGATAAAACCACCCTCATTCGTTGTAGAGAGCAAGCGGGAGAGAGTCTCCATCACTAAGATGAACAAGTAAGGAGACAAAGGGTCCCATTGTCTCAATCCTCTAGAGCTTTGGAAAAAACTTGAAGGAGAGCCATTTATCACTACAGAGAATCGAGTTGTAGAAATGCACCATCTAATCCATCCTATCCACTTGGAACCAAACCCCATCTTTTCCATAACTGCAAGTATAAAGCTCCAATTAACATGATCGTATGCATTTTCGATGTTTAACTTACAAAGGATCCCTTTCAAGTTATCTTTAATTTCGAAATTAATGGCTTCATTTGCTATCAACACTGCATCCAAGATTTGTCTCCCCGCCACAGAAGCATGCTGAAAATCTAAAACTAGAAAACCCACCACCTTTTTTAGTCTATTTGCTAGCACCTTAGCCAAGAGTTTGTATAACTCCCCAATCAAGCTAATGGGTCTAAAGTTCTTAAGGTCTTTTGCCCCCTCTTTCTTAGGAACTAATACTCAAAACATAGCATTTAAGCTCCTATAAAAAAACAGGGGTCATAGAATTCATCAAAAAAACCCATGACCTTATGCTTCACAATGTCCCAACTATACTACCAAAAAGCTAGGGAGAACCCATCCGGACCTGAGGCTTTGTCACCATTCAAATTGGATAAAGATGCAAGGACCTCCTCTTCAGAAAAGGGTAGTTCTAAAGCTGCTGAAACTGAAGGCTGCAAGGAGGCTAACACCAGCCCATCAATACTCGGCCTCCACTCCCCTGTCTCTGCTAGAATCCTTTGAAAAGCACTTGTCACCCCTTCTTCAATGTTATCCTCCCCAACTAGCAGCTCACCATTTACCCTTAGCTTCCTCCTTTTTCGAGTATTGACCATTTTATGAAAAAAGCTTGTATTTCTGTCCTCTTCCTTCAGTCACAGCTCTCTAGACTTTTGCCTCCAAGAAGTTTCCTCCATCTCTGCCCATTTCTTAAACTCATCCAGCACCCCTCTTCTAGCCTCAATTTCCTCCACTGTGAGAGCCCGTTCCCTCTCCTTTGCGCTCCATAGCCCTAACTATATCAAGGCCTCAAGTTTCTTAGTGGACACATTTCCAAAAACCTCCTTATTCCAACTTTTAAGGTCCTGCTTCAAGGCTTTAATCTTTGCAGCTAGAATGTAACTGCAGGAACCTTGAACACTGTACCCCTCCCACCAATTCCTAATAAGGTCTTTGAATCCTTACGCTTTTAACCACATATTTTCAAGTCTAAAAGGAGTCTTACCCCTCCTTATCCCTCCATTGTCAAGCAAGATTGGCACTTGATCTGAGATTGGATTAGGAATGGAGCTTTGATACAACCGGGTTGAAATGATTCTCCCAATCATTAGCGACAAGAAAACAATCCAGCCTTGAAGCTGACCTATTATTTAACCCACCACACCAAGTGAACAACCCACCAAATAAAGGGAGATCCTTAAGACACATCTCCTCAATGAACTGAGAAAAGCGTCTCATAGAAGCCAATAATCTGTGACAGCTCATCCTCTTCTCTGGAAATCTTACTACATTGAAGTCCCCTCCCACACACCACGGATCATTCCAAAGACCCCTAATGGCACTTAACTCGTCCCAAAATTCTTCCCTCTCCTATGCCAAAACAAGGCCATACACCCCAATGAACATCCATACAAAGTTATCCTCACAATTTTTTAAGCAACAAGAAATTGAAATGGCTCCTAACTCCATCTTAATAAGCTTCAAAACCCGGTTGTCCCAGAAAACCAAGATCCCTCCTACTTGGCCCTAGCCTCCACTGCCTCCCAATTCAGACATCTCCCCGCACTCAGACTCTTCACCAGGCTATCATTCATTTGTTGTACCTTAGTTTCTTGAAGGTAGACTAGGTCGGCCAAGTAAGACCGAATCAAAGATTTGATGATTCGACGTTTATCCCCACCATTTATCCCTCGTACATTCCAAGAAAGAATGTTAAGCTTCATTGGCACACTTAGGCTAATTCCCCAGAAGACTTCCTTTCTCTTCTCCTACCAAAGCAGTTAGTCTTATAAAGCATTCCAATTTACATAGCTCCCTCTCAAATCTAGACCCTCGACAACTAGACTTTTTTAACACCTGCCCCGCAGTCTTCCTATTGGTACGGATCTCTAGTCTCCTCCAAAGACCCAAAATTTCTTTCTCAAAACCATTCACCGGAAGCCCTAAAAATTTGCTAAAGGACACTGACTTGTTGAAGCTGCTCTGGGAAAAGGCGGGGATTCCCCCTCACCTTCACTAGGACACAACCCTTGACCAAAGCTGACCGAGACTTCTTAGAACACCATCCTTCTATCCATTGTTGCCGTTTCCCCCCAACAGATTATCCCCAAATCATGCAAGACTTCATTGGCCTTACCCGCAGGAGAAAGAGACATAGAAGGAGAAGAAGAAGAGCGGGACCCCATCCCATGGAAGTAGAGGAAAGATTCATCATACCTTGAAAAGACGTTGCTTCTATCACCAATGTTTCATTGACGGGAGAGAGAGAGCCCTTTGAAGAAAACCACGAGGTGTCACCATGCTCTTCAACAACCTTAGCGCAACGATTAGCCCCCAATGAAGGACCTGAGCTCGTCTGGGCCTTATAATCTAACCTCTCCCGCGTTGGGTCAAGGCTCACTGTGCAATCCTGGGCCAAAGACAAAAAGAAGGGGATTGTGCCAAGCTACTAGCTCCGACCAACCATTCATTTAAAAGGCTTTGGGCCCTCTCCAAGGGCCAAGCCCCTTTGCCACAGCCCACTGAATCAAAGCAGCCCAATTCCACTTTCAGATCAGCAGAGGGCTGTTTTCTACCTTCCCACGCCACCCCAACGGAGTCCATCTTCTCCAAAAACAGTCTTTTCTCTTAAAAGCCTGACAAAGTCTTATCTCCTGCTGCTCTTGGCCTACCAGAAGTCGACACCTCGCTAAATGGAAGCTGCCCCACATGACAAAGCGCATGTGGAACCTCTTGCTTCCTCTTCTTTGTTTCCAACCAAACCTTGCTGGATGTAGTCGAAGCTACCTAAGGAGGAAGCTCCCACCACAGGTGAATAGTGAATTAGAGATGCCCCACCACCACTTGCATCTTCCCTGGCACTGACCTCTCTTTAGTTTTGATTAATATTCTAGCCCCTTGCATGAAAGGAAACGATGATGGAGGAGAGAGAGAGCAACTACATCCAGCAAGGTTTCTGAGAGAGAGAGAGAGAGAGCGAGAGCAACGAAGGAGAGCGAGGCTTTCTGAGTGCGAGCGAGAATGTTGAGGGCGATGTCCTCGCGGGGTCTCGGAAAAGCTTCAGGAAGGGTGGCTTCGGAGTGGAGTCGAAGTCTTTTGAGGTCAAGGTGGAGGAGAAGAAAGGCAAATTGCAAGCTACAATTGTGGAGAGGAAAAGAGGGATTTTCTCGTGGATTAGGCTGGGACCAGTGAGCCTTGGGTTCTTTTTCGATTGTCTGGTTCTTTGTATCAAGGACATGAGAACAGGAAAATGGGAAAGAAAGTGGAAGGAAAACGAGAGGGCCTATTCATTGGTGCGAGATCAAAACAAGGGGGGGTGTTTCCTCCGGTTAGATGTTGTGAACCTGGAGAACAAAAGGTTCAGCATCTTTATCCCCAAAGGAAGAGGAGCAAAGGGTGGTTGGGCTTCAATGGTGGAGACGCTACGGCGCTTGGGTTTTGCTAATGGAGGAGAGGAAAGCCAAAAAGAAGAAACGCTACGGTTGAGGCCCAGTATGGTGAAAACCTTTGCAGAAGTGGTCAAAATGCCGAGAGGCAAAGAGAGAGCAGTAATTAGGGTGGAGGTCAGAAAGAAGGAGCTATGCCGAAACTTAAACAAGTTGGCTCACTGTTTGATTGGGATCTGAAACCCTAGTGCAGTAAGGGGGGATGACCTAAGGAGTTGGGGGACCCATTTGGCAAAAATCTAGAGACTGAAGGGCAATCTAGGGTTAGCAAAATTGGAGAGGGGCAAGGTATTGTTGGAATTTGAGCTTTTGATAGAAGCAGAGAAAGCCCTTAAACTCGGAAGTATCTTGGTTGGGGGGCTTCTCCTTCACCTGGAGAAATGGAGGCCTGAGACGGGATGTCTGTTGGAAGGGGAGAAAAAGAGCGAGGCTTGGGTGCGAGTTGTAGGCTTACCCGTCTCCTTATGGGATCGGGACATTTTGAGAATGATAGGAGAGGAGTGCGGGGGTTTCCTCGCAATCGACTCCCAAATGGAGAAGCTGGAGGAACTGCAGTGGGCCTGGATGCTGGTGAAGCGTAACGGTGAGGAGCTTCCCAATGTGGTGGAGGTATGGGTTGAAGAGCTCTGCTACTCGTTAACTCTCTGGTGGGAGGTTAGGTCAGTAATGAAAGCGGCGACAGCAGGAAAGAGTGGAAAGAAAGTCGTAACAGTAGGTGAGGTTGGGGGTGAGGCTTTTGCACGCGCGGGTGAGCGCATGCTGGAGGCGAATAACGTTACGAGGCTTGAGGCCCTACTGCTGCCTGCCGATGGGACGAGGGGGCAGTCAAGCGGGTCGGGGCAGTCTATGGACCCTGTTCGGAGCTTTGACGGGGCGCCGGTTGGGCCCCTAGGATCGGGTGGACCTCTTTTGTTGGGCCTAGCAGAGGTCCCTTGGAGCTCTAAGGCTTCTATGTCCACTGGGCTTGCTCCTCTCTTAGACATCTCTTTTGAGACTGGGTCGGGACATTTTGAGAATGATAGGAGAGGAGTGCGAGGGTTTCCTCGCAATCGACTCCCAAATGGAGAAGCTGGAGGAACTGCAGTGGGCCTGGATGCTGGTGAAGCGTAACGGTGAGGAGCTTCCCAATGTGGTGGAGGTATGGGTTGAAGAGCTCTGCTACTCGTTAACTCTCTGGTGGGAGGTTAGGTCAGTAATGAAAGCGGCGACAGCAGGAAAGAGTGGAAAGAAAGTCGTAACAGTAGGTGAGGTTGGGGGTGAGGCTTTTGCATGCGCGGGTGAGCGCGTGCTGGAGGCGAATGACGTTACGAGGCTTGAGGCCCTATTGCTGCCTGCCGATGGGACGAGGAGGCAGTCAAGCGGGTCGGGGCAGTCTATGGACCCTGTTCGGAGCTTTGACGGAGCGCCGGTTGGGCCCCTAGGATCGGGTGGACCTCTTTTGTTGGGCCTAGCAGAGGTCCCTTGGAGCTCTAAGGCTTCTATGTCCACTGGGCTTACTCCTCTCTTGGACATCTCTTTTGAGACTGGGTCGTCTATCCTTGGGCTATCGTCTAGGAAAACTTCTAGGTGGGCCAAGACATTGGAGTCTTTTGTGGTGCCTGGGCTGGACAGCTGAGGCCCTGCCCTTAGCTGAGGATAGAGCCTAGTTGGGGGCGGGCCGTCCCTCCATGTTAACTGGCCCAAGCCTACTGGGGGGTCCAGACTCTGGTATATCTTCTTTCTAGGTGAAGGATGGCCCGCGGAGGCCTTATGAGGAAGAGCTACATTTCAAGGAGAGATCGAAGACTGACTGTGCTTTAATGGAGGAAGCTTTGAGGTATGGGAACGATCCTATCCTTATTGGAACGTTGGTTTCTGGTTCTTTTTCTTCTCCCTCTTCTTTTTCTGGTCGGACTCCATTGGGGGAGTATTACGACCTTTTTGGGGCCGGTTTGGATATAACCTAGGGGGTTTCACCGAGTTGATTGTTTAATGTCACGGGGTCTTCAAGGAAGGAGATAGTCACTCGCTGGGAGCTGATGGAGGTTAATATTGGCAGTATTGAAGAAAGTAGAGAGGAGTTGGGCTTAGTTCGTACTACGCCACAAGAAGTTAGAGGATGGGAGGAAGTAAGCTGGGAGGAAAGCGATCTGGCTAGGTTCAGTAAATTTCTGGGATTTTTGATAGAGGTATTGGAGAAAGACATTTTGGAGTTTCTGGTCAAAATCAAAAGAAAAGGGAAAGAGTTCACAGCAAAACTCTTCTGGAGAAATCGAAATTCGAAAGGGAATTGAAAAGACTTGAATGTTCCATCAACTATGAGGAGGAGGGTGGGGGGGGGAGGGGGGGAAGAAGCAGAAATGTGCTATGCAAGGAAGAGGGTGCCAGATTATGGAAGTCCAATGAAGCTAAGGTTGTTGAGTTGGAATGTGCGTGGAGCTAATGATAGCTTTAAAAGAAAGGTGATTAAGGCCATGATTAGAAGCTAGAGAGTGGACTTGTTCTGTATCCAGGAGACGAAAATTCAATCAATGTCAGAGGGTGTGGTGAGGAGCTTGGGCTTTGGGAGGTTTCTTGATTAGGGCGCCATGGGTGCTCATGGTTCGACGGGAAGGATTCTGACCTATTGGGACAAAAGGACCCTGGAGGTGCTTGAGATGGAGGTGGGGCATTTCTCAATTTCTTGTAGGCTCGGGAATGTAGAAGATGGGCTTGTTTGGATTTTCATAGGAGTGTACGGGCCGTTTTCTAAAGAGGAAAGGGAGATTCTGTGGGAGGAGCTCTGGGCAATAAGGGGCATTTGGGATGACCCCTGGTGTCTAGGGGGCGACTTCAATGTCACCCTCTCCCAAAGGGAAAGGAGCAATTAAGGAAGGCTGACTGGTGCAATGAGAAGGTTTGCTCAGGTTGTTGATGAGCTAAAGCTCCTAGATCTTCCTCTGCAAGGGGGTGTGTTTTCCTGGAGTGGGGGTAGGAACAATCAGTCGTGAGCTAAACTGGATAGATTCCTAGTGACCCAGAATTGGCTTGATCATTTTAGTGGGGTTGTCCAATGTAGGCTGCCTAGACCCACTTCAGATCACTTTCCCATCTTGTTGAAGGGTGGTGGGTTAAGACGAGGCCCCTCCCCGTTCAGGTTTGAAAACATGTGACTTAAAGTTGATGAGGTGGAAGAAAGAATGAGGAGAAAATTAGCCCTTTGGAAAAGACAATATATGTCCAAGGGCGGGAGAATTACCCTCATTAAAAGTACACTGGCCAACATACCTATCTACCAATTGTCCCTCTTTTGAATGCCCAAGTTAGTAGCAAAAAGGCTTGAAAAATTACAAAGAGACTTTCTTTGGGGAAGGGGAAGCTTGGAAAGGAAAATCCACTTAATCAATTGGGAGGTGGTGTGCACTCAAAAGGAGAAGGGAGGTCTAGGCATTCGGAAGATTGATCTCCTGAACAAGGCCTTGTTGGGTAAATGGATTTGGAGATTTGCCTTTGAAAAGAAAATCCTTTGGAAGAAGGTGATCGGGGTGAAATATTGGCAAGAGGGATTTGGATGGCGGCTTAATGAAGCTCGCGGAACGTTTGGAGTGGGGGTTTGGAAGGAGATTCTGAAGGAGGTAAACTGGTGTTGGGATAACATAGGGTTCAAGGTGGGTGAGGGGACTAAGGTAAAGTTCTGGACTGATCAGTGGTGTGGCAATGAGGTGTTGTCCCAAAATTTTCCCCAATTATTTGCCTTGGCGGTCCATAGGAACGCAGCGGTCAAAGAAGTGTGGGATTCAAGCCTTGGTCAAAGAGGTTGGAACCTTAGATTTTCCAGAGATTCTAATGACTGGGAGCTGGATGCGATAGGCGAGTTGTTTCATATGCTGAGGGGGTCTTGGTACTTTTCGGATTAAGGATGCTTATAATTTGCTGGCTGCTCCTAGTGTCATTGCCTTCCCGAAGAAGAGCATTTGGGTGGATAAGGGTCTAACCAAAGTTGTTTTTTTTGCTTGGGAGGCCACGTGGGAGAAGATCCTCACTTTGGATAGGCTCCAAAAACGGGGTTGACACCTCCCTAATCGTTGCTTTTTGTGTGGCTGTGAAGAGGAAAATGTAAATCATATTCTTTTATACTGTATAGTGGTCAAGGTCCTCTAGGAGATCGTCCTTACCTTGTTTGGGGCTCAATGGGTGTTCCCAGAGACAATCAAAGAAGTGTTATTTAGTTGGAGGGGCCCTTTTGTGGGGAAAAAGAGGAAAAAGATTTGGAACTTCATCCCGTTGCATATTTTTTGGACAGTATGGAAGGAAAGAAATAGATTAGCTTTTAGGGGGGGCTCTTTAGCTATACAAAAACTCAAAAATTCTTTTGTATGTAATTTGTGGAGTTGGGCTAGGGTGTATATGGGAGAGGAGTCCTCTTCGCTTTTAGGCTTATTGGAATGGCTTGTGGCTCTTTAAGGGCTGGTGAGGTTGTTTATTCATGTGTTTTTTGTTCTTAGGCTGCTATGTATACTACCTGTATGCTTTGTGGCTTTTCGCCCTTTAATATATTTATGCTCATTTATCAAAAAAAAAAAAATATTCTAGCCCCTTGCAAATTCGTTCCACCCACTGACTCCTCATCCACCCCCAAAAACCCCTCACAAGCATCTCCCACTTGCTTGAAGAAATCTCTGTGCCAAAGACAAAGTGGGAGGCCCACTAACCTCACCCAAGCCTCCTTTGCATGAACACCTTCTCTGTTACAACCAATTGTTGGATCCCACCTCTCCAAAACCAGATTCTTTTGCTTGAAAATATGCTCTCCTTCCTGCAGCACCCTTTCCACCTCCTTTGGATTCTCAAATTCAAAAAGAATCAACGTTCTGACCAACAAGCACAGAGAGAGATTCCCCTTCAGCCTCCAATGGTACCTAGCCCACTCCTTCAAGGGTGATAACAAAGTGACATCATCCGAGAAGTCTCCCCACCATCCCACCAAACACCAATTAAGAGTCTGCATCTTGTTGAAAGCATTAACACCTCCAAACTGCAACCACACCGTTTCATACTCCAATCCTCTCTTGACAGCAGCACCAACACCTCTCAGAGGCTCTCCCTTCCGCACAGGGTCAGACTGAGAAACAACAGCCTTGATAGGAAGCTCTACTCCACAGGTCCTCAATTTTTGAGCCAAAAGAAACCACCCTCCCAACAATCCCTTCCCTTCAGGGAAGATAAGAATGAAACGGTGAGCTTCTGCAGAGAAGACAGAACACCAAAGGTACTTACTAGCCTCATTGCTACGTAACTGGAGCTTGTAGCTTCTCCCCCCTTCCAGCCAAGAGTTGTTGAAAACCTTCAACTCCTCCTTTTGACAACAGACCTCCACCCCTTCCAGAAGCATAGATAAGCCCCTCTCTCCAAATCTAATCCAAGAAGAGAAACCTCTTCCCCTCCTAGTAATGACTCCGGTGAGCTTCCCGTTGAGCACCTCCACCGAAATCTTGAAGGATTTTGAATCAACCTCGAACCAGGCTCTACCTCCAACCTTCAAACCTTCCCCTCTCATTAGTAAAAGTTTGAAGTTGTAGACTTGTAGCTTTTAGAAGACCATTTTGAGAATCCTTCCTTTGTTTCAAACAGAATTGGATTTTTTGAACAACTATTTAATAGATATGACAATGCAAACATCTTTATGATGTTCAATTTAAAGGCAATCTATAATGATAGGGAGAAAAAAGGTAAAGATCTTATGGGTGCTATAAAGATCAATAACTCACTTGAGCTGTAAGTGACTTAATCACTTCCTTTGCTGCTTTGCACTTTGCACTCTCTTCCCCAGCAACTGCAATAGCCTCTTTCAGCTGTTTGGCTGTTCTTTGGAGCTGTCTTAAGGACGATTTTTTGAAATGTGCACATCAGTTTCAATAAATGTATGTATAGCGTATACTAGTTAGTATGTATATGTGTGTGTGTGTGTGTGTGTGTGTTTTGATAAGAAACAACAATGTAATATATTAAATTAGGATTTAAGAAGTACAATAGAAGGATGAGGAATCCTTGCACAGACAAAAACTAAACAAATGGAAACTCTAAAGTAGTAAGTAAACCTAAACATGAGACTTTATTTCTCTACTTGTTTAATAATAGCTGGTGTTAAATGATTCTTAGTTTTTATGCCTATATTTATATTTTCTCCTCAAGCATGAGACTTTTCTGTTGGAGTCTTCACATGCTTCGTTGTTCTGACATTGATTAGTTAAATATTCTACTGATCTTTGGACGTGGGTAGTGACATAAAACCATAGCAGCTTTCTCACAGCTCAATTTGGTTGCAGGTATCTTGCAATCGTGTGGCCTGATATTCCTTACTTTTCCATCTACAAGGTCAGTGACTGGTCCATCGTTGATTCAGGCAGTGCAAGGCTTTTGGCATGGGATACATGTCGTGATAGATTTGCTCTATTGGAATCTTCATTACCCCCTAGAATCCCAATAATTCCCAAGGGGGGTTCAAGAAAAGCAAAAGAAGCTGCAGCAGCTGCTGCACAAGCTGCTGCAGCTGCTGCTAGTGCTGCCTCTACAGCCACTGTTCAACTTCGTATCTTGCTGGATGATGGGACATCTAATGTATATATGAGATCCATAGGTGGCCGCAGTGATCCGGTATTTGTTATAGTTTCCACATTTAATATTTATAGTTCTGACCCTTTTCATTTCTCAAAAAAGTATAGTTCATTCTTCTTATCATGGCTTCTGGACTGATATACAATAATATAGCATGCTTGAAGTTAATTACTAATTACTTCTCATCACTGTCTTGCTGAAAGTTGTTATGTTTCAATTATAATTGATACATCTGAAATCTTTATGGCAACCTTTTTTTTGATAGGCAAACAATAGATAAATTAAAAGTGCCGATAAAAAAAATAGGAACACACCCTATTTTTTTATAGGCAACAAGAAGATATATATATATATATATATATATATATATATATATATAATAGAATAACAAAACAAAAAGGTGCTTGTATCAAGGCCGTAACAAGTACACACAAAGTATACAACTGACTCCAGAGAAATAGACAGGTAGAAGAAAGAGGGAAGGCACAAAAAACAAACCTCTCACCCCCTCTTCTTACTTACAAGTAAACAAATCTACAAAATCTATCATGGACAAGGGATTCACATCTACATACAAACTAAGCCAATTCAGAAAAGTGTTCATGAACGGAAGTTTAATTTCTTGTTCTGATTTTTCCAATTCTTCAAAGACCTTTCTATTTCTTTCCATTCAAAGCATACAATACAAGCACATTAGAGCTGCCCTCCAAGCTTTTTTTTTTTGCTTCTTGCTCACAATGGAGCCTTGTCAGCTCAACAGAGTTCCTCTTATAGAAAAAGGCAACATCCAAGCGCCACCACACAGGCAACACACTCTATGTGCACATGAGCCATGCAAGAGGACTCACCTAGAGAAAAAAGGAGTGCTACCGACTACAAGAACAAACTAAAAGTCACTATCCACAATTTACATATGAATAAAATTCAACAGAGAAGTGCAATCCCTCCCCGACAGAATTCTAGACCAATTCATAAGGGATGCTTTTAGCTTAAGATCGTTGAGCTCTACCCCATTGAAGATTCTTCTAGTTCTTTTCCTGCCACACACATCAAAACAAACAAAGAGGGGCCATGCCTCACACCCTCCTCCAACCCTTGTCCACACCTTTCTCCTTCTAACCCAATAGAAACTCTTTCACATATTCTGGAAATGCCTACTAAAACCCGAAGTTTGTTAACATGTCCTACATCTTTCTGGTTCTTTTACAAAGGATAAGGACATGGTTTGTTGATTCTTCACTAGCTTTACAAAGACCACATTTATTGGTTATCAACCATCCTCCCCTCATAGGAACATTGATGGCTAAAAAAAACCTTATAGGGGTATAGTGCCTCAAAATTCTTTGGCAAGGAATAGGCCTCAATTCTCATCATGCAAGGAGTTATAGAAAGATTTCACTTGGAACATCCCTTTCTCCTATCTCCATAATAAGCTATCCTTCCCCAACTCTAGCACTCTCGCCATGGATGAGCTCCATGAATTGGATCATAGCTCCTACCTCCTAGTCTTGAAAATGTCCTATGAAGAAGAAGGACCACGAGCCTTCTCTCTCTTTGGCCATCCATAACTCAACTATTGTTAGAGGTAAGCATGAGCAATTGAGGGAACGCCTCTTTTGAATGACACTTACCTGTCCACCTATCCAACCATTTTGAGGCCACTCCTAACAAGAATAGAGGTCCTATGACTGAAGTCCTCCCTTTCTCTTATAATTGCTTTCCATAAACCCATGCTGAAGGCTTGTCTCACCTTTACCCCACTTCATGTCTCCATATTTGCCTTGGATTATCTTCCTCCACAGGCTATTGTGCTCAAGAGCATACCTCCATGACCATTTGCCTAACAAGGCTTTATTAACTTTTTGGTCTACCCTAAAAAGTTACACAAAAAAGAGAACTTAAACTCTTGATAAGATAACTCAACATTTTCAAAAGCCCTTCGATTTCTTTCTTTCCAAATAATTTAGAACAAAGAAAGAGGAGCAACCTTCCATGCCTTTTTTCTCTTCTTTCCAATGAAATGACCATGCCAACTAAGTAGATTGCTTTGACTAAGGAATGCAACACCCAAACCAATCCAAACACAGAGAAGACCAACTGCCATAACAAAATTTCCTTGGAACAATGAAGAAGGATGTGGCCAGAAGGTTCCTCCTCACCTTTGCATAAAAACATTAGTTAATCAACGTCCAACCTCTTCTCTTCAAGTTGTCCATAGTTAGAATCCCTTTCTATGTTGCTTCCCAAATGAAAAAATTCATTTTTTTTGGAGTCTAAGAATTCCAAATAAGCGCTGCCGAGAAAGACTCTAAACCCCTTTGAACCATCCCATATTGGAAAGATTTAATTGAAAACTTGCCTCCCTTCGTGGCCAACCATACTGCTCTGTCATCTACCACTCTACTCACTGATTTGCTTTGCAAACACAAAAATAATCAGCATGATTCTCAGACAGAAGAGAGAGAAAAAAAAAATCCTTATATTGCAATTATGGTGAATTATTGAACTAAAATCAATCCAAAATTATCAAAACCTTACTATAGGTAGCCTCCTTATCAAAGCCTCAATCCACCCAAAAAAAAAATGAATAAATAAAAGAGGAACCTAGAAACAAACCCTAAAAATTAACACAAACATCACCCAAATGTTTGAATAAAAGGAAACTCATGAAAAACTATAACTTTGCAAAATGCCCCAAAATGAAACAAACCGTAAACAAAAAAAGAACAAGAACAATTCTTGAAAAAGGCTCAAAAAGGCGTAGAACTGAAGAAACCCGAAAAGTAGAAAGGAAACAAACATGCATGAAGCAAAACTGAAAGGTACGAGATTTGACCTGAAACCTATAGAAATCGACGGCTGTAATCAGAGAAATCAGCTTCTTCTCCTTGAAGGTAGAGTAGGGCAACCCAAAAATCAGCTTGATTCCTCAAATCTTTTAGAATCGGTTTCTGGCCCTTGTAGAGAGAAACCCATTCTTTGTTTTGGAGGAATGGGTTTCCTCAAATTGATGTGTCCGACTAATAGATTTGATTCTATAACCAAGTAAACATGGGAATGAAAGGGAAAGGGATTGACTCCTGTTCCTTCAATTCCTCTGGAATGCAGTAAGCGAGCCCTTAGTATAGAGGGAATGATGCCCCACAATATTGTATTTAATAAGGAGACAATGATGCCTCACATGACATTGTATTTAGGATTCATTTTTTTTTTCTTTCTTTCTTTTGGGGGGAAGGAAATACTGACACCTTGTTATTACATTGTATTTGGTGGGGAGGGAATGATACCTTTATAAACGCCCAAACCCTAGCGAAGGCCACCTTAAGATTTGGTATATGCATATAGAGATACCAAGCTGGTTGGCACCACCAGACATGTATAGTTTTTAATCTGTTGCTTAGTAAGTTATACTTTTTCCCGTCAATGGTTCACTCATTTTAAATTTTGAGGTTAAACTTTTATCATGGTTGTTATGTCATTGTTGCTTGACTTCATCTATGATCTAACAATTGTCTCTTGTAGGTCATTGGATTGCATGGGGGAGCACTACTTGGAGTTGCATATCGAACATCTCGGAGGATTAGCCCTGTTGCCGCAACAGCCATTTCAACTATCCAATCTATGCCCTTATCAGGATTTGGAAGCAGTGGTCTTTCTTCTTTTACCACTCTTGATGATGGATTTTCTTCTCATAAATCTCCTACTGAAGCGGCACCTCAAAACTTTCAGCTTTATAGGTAAGAAAGTAATCATTATTTTTTTTTTTTTGACTTGCATGTTTTTAGTTTTATTTCAAGATATTGGGACACCATAATCTAGTGTTCATTAGAAATTTTGAATCATTGCTCTTGAAGTCACTATTTACAGAATGATTCTGGTTGTTTAGTGTCATTGTCTTCTTTCTAATGTTAAATGGTGACCTTACATCATCAGAATTGTTTCATTGTGGAATCTAGACTTACACAAAATGAGGACCTGAGATTAATTGTTTAAACGAAATGGTCATTGAATCCTACCACTAAAGTCCCTCAAGTCCAACTAATTGGCCTATTTTTCATTTTCTTGTACTAAATTCTATTCATCCAACCAATAAGGATCTATGTTGCCAAGGGCTATTGCTTGCATGCATTTGTGCCGATAAGAGTCCTAAACCAAGCTGACAAGCCAATGCAAACTGGGTTACTGACATGGGTATTGAATAGTATTGGGAATACCTTGCCTTGCTTCCAAGTATTGAAAACTATCATATCCCCATGTCATAATCCTTGAACTACCTTCCCTATAAGTAACATTTAAGGAATTGTACCTGAATCTCCTTAATAGGATCTCAAAAATTTATCCTTGATGTCTATGAGCACAATGTTGACCCTTATTGTGTCCAATATGATGGGTCATGTGACAAATGGATGATCCAAGATTTCACATGTGATCCATGGATGACCCAAGATTTTGCCCATTAGGGTGCCTAGTTGGTTAGGATGAATGCTAGGATGTGTGGTAGGGCGCATGGTCTTGGGCTCAAATCATATTGCTGGTTGAATGCTTGAATTACCTGGTGCTGGCTGAGGTTTGAGTCCCCACAGAGAGTTTGAAGGGCTCAACCATGAAAGGTTCGTTTGTTATTTATAAAAATAAATAAATAAATAAAAATAAAAACTCAAGATTTTGCTTCAACTGTCATAATCTCTACACATTCTTTCTGTCTAGGAAAGTGAAAGTTTAGGATTTATATATGTATATAATCTAAAATGATAGAAAAAGATACAAGTGTACATATAATTACTACCCTGAAAATAGAAAAAATAAAAACTAAATTATGAATATTTAGACAATGAATCATATCACAACATCCCCTAATTTACTGTGCTAAATCATATCACCCACATATTTACACAATTTCTAATTTTCCATACTCCCCCTTAAGCTAATTCGAAAATGTATTCCCAACTTGCTTACTAGAACTTCAAATGGCTGATTTTAAAGGCCTTTAATCAGAACATTAACTATCTGCTTTTTTGTTGGAACATATGGCATACAAACTAGACCTCCCTCAAGTTTTTCATCAATGAAAAGATAATCTTCTTCAACATGCTTAGTTCTATCATGTTGAATTGGATTATGGGCTATGTTAATCATTATCTTATTGTCATAGTATAATTTCATAGGTTTCTTATAAAAAATCCTCAATTCTTCTAATATTCTCTTCAACCAAATGAGTTCACAAATTCCATGAGCAACGACCCGAAACTCAGATTTTGCACTCATTGAAACAACACTTTGTTTCTTGCTTCTCCAAATTACCAAATCCTTCCAACAAATGTGTAATCACCTGAAGTTTATCTTCTATCCTTGCCTATTCCCCTTTTTCCCGAACAATAATCCTTTCCTTAAGCTTCCTTTTAGATACTCAAGAACTTGATACACGACTTTAAAACATTCTTGAGTGGGTGAGTGCATTAATTGGCTGACAATACTAATTGCAAATGCTATAACCAGACATGCATGTGATAAGTATACTGGTTTATCCACCAAACGTTGATAGCGTTCTTTATCCACAATTGAGCTTAACTCCATCTGACCAAATTTCCTATGAGGGTCAATTGTTGTTTATTTGATTTACAACCCAACATTCTTGTTTCTTTAAGCAAGTATAGTGCATGTTCTCATTGAAAAACAATTATACCTCATCAAGATCTTGCAACTTCCATATTGAGGAAGTATCTCAACCAGCTAAAATCTTTAATGTCAAATTCTTTAGGAAGTATGCCTTTCAATTTCTCCAATTCCTTAAGGTTATCACCTATCAAGATGATATTGTCTGCATATACTATCAAGATGACAATCTTACTATCACCAGAATGTTTGTAGAACATAGTGTGATCAACTTGACTTTGTAAAATGATCAAACCTTGCTCTTGGGGATGCTTCAGCCCATAGAGAGGATCCCTTCAAGTTACACACTTTTCCAATTTTGAATGATTGCTCAAAAACCAAGGGCAGATCCATATATACTTCCTCCTCTAGTTCTCCATTTAGAAAAACATTCTTTACATCTAGCTATTGCAATGACCAATTTGGATTGACTTCAAGTGACAACAAGACTTGAATTGTGTTTGTCTTGGCAACTGTTGCATACGCCTCTTGATAATCAATGCCATAAGTTTTTGTAAATCTTTGGCTACTAACCTAGCTTTATACCTTTCCACTGAACCATCAACCTTATGCTTGATAGTAAATACCCACTTGCATCGTACTTGAGTCTTTCCTCTTGGAAAACTCACCAAATCCCAAATTCCGTTCTTTTCAAGAGCCCTCATTTCTTCCATGATTGCTTCCTTTCACTTAGCAAAAGCTAAAGCATCCTCTACAGATTTTGGAATCTCCAAATAAGACATACTAGTGGTAAAGGCTCTAAAGGAATTAGATGACCTATGGTACCACACATATTTAGAAATAGGATGCATAGTACAAGATCTAGTTCCTTTCTTAAGGGCAATGAGAATATCTAGATCGTCAAAAACATTATAATTTGTATTTGAAGGGGGATTAGGTAAAACTATGCCTTCTTAGGTTTTATGATTGGTTTTGACTTTTGAACAATGCAAGGGTATGACTTTCTAGATTTTATTGATGATTTCTCCTTTTGTAGACATGAGCTTGAAGCTCAACTTGAGATTTTGTTTGTAGTGATTCTCCCCTTGTTAACGATTCCTCCTTGTTTGGCATAGTAGAACTCTGTTGACTAGCTAAACTTGGACTTGAATTTTCTAACACAACAAGACCTAAACTAGAAGAATGTGAAAGAATAGGACTCACATTGTCATCAAATGTTGGAAAGGGTAAAGATGTTTTTGAAAAACGATATTCCTTAACCATACTCTTCCCTTGAAGATTGTTTTTGGTAAAGTAAGGTTGATCCTTAAAGAAGGTTACAACCATGCCAATAAAATTTTTCTTAGAGATTGGATCATAACACTTTTACCCTTTTTGTGTAGGTGAGTATCCCATAAAAATACACTTTAGTGCACAAGAATCAAGCTTAGTACTATGTTCTTTATGAATATGAACTGATGTTGAACACCTAAAAAGTTTTAGTGGAATTAAGGAAAATATTTTTGTATGTTGATAAACCTAAGAAAAATGATTGAGAGGAGTTTCAAAACCAAGAATTTTAATTGGCATTCTGTTAATTAAATAAAAGGTTGTGAATACAACTTCTCTTGAAAAACTCTTAGGTATCCCTGATGTAAACATGAGTGCTCTAGCAACCTCCATTAAGTGACGGTTTTTTGCTCTCCACAATTCCATTTTGTTGTTGGGTAACAAAACAACTAGATTGACATATGATCTCATTTTCAAGCAGTTATTTTCCAAGAATAAAGTTAAAATATTCTTTTTCATTATCAGTCCAAGGTACTTCAATTTGAGTTTGAAATTGTGTTCAAATGTTAGCAAACACTTATCAGATAGAGGGTAGGGCTCTTTACCAAGGATTCGTCCATAGACTTCATCCGATTCTTTATTCAATCTAGCAAGAAACTTGAACATTCGTTCCTTTTCCATCATCTTCTTAAAATGAGCACTATCTACTACAAATGCCCATTTCAATTCATAAAATAGGTCCATTTTTTGCCAATGACTTTTCAAGATGCTGTAATATTTAGTCACACCTTGATCTCCTTACTTTGTCTCACGAACCTTTGATTTCAACTCAAATTTTTTTGATAGATAAAGGAAATTCATTAAAAGCCAAAAAGGCTAAAGAGAGTATACACGAAGTATACCAAGATACAAAGGATCAAGAAACAAAAGGTTCTGACCCTTACTTGGTGGCTAACCAGTTTACAAAATCAAACAACGATAAAGTATGATCCTCAATATACACCCTAGCCCAATTCACAAAAGTGTACAAAAAAATGGATTTGATATCTTGGTCGTTTCTTTCCACATCATCGAAGGCTCTTCTATTCCTTTCTTTCCAAATAGTCCACATTAGGCAAAGGGGGGTAGTTTTCCATGCTTTCTCCCTTTTCTTGCCCACAAAAGATCCATACCATCCCAGGAGATTCCTTTTCACAGAGGAGTGCATCACCCATTGCACCCCAAAAAGGGAGAAGGTTAGACACCATAACATTCTGGCCTTCTCACAAAACAGGAGAAGGTGATCAATAGATTCCTCCTCATTTTTACACAAGAAGCACCTGTTGGGGATGTTCCAACCAAATCTCTTTAGGCGATCAATGGTGAGTAGTCTGTTCCAAGCCGCCTCCCAACCAAAGAAACTAGCCCTGGTTGGAGCCCAAGACTTCCAGATAGTACTAGCTGGGAAGGGATGGTTGATGCCTATTGAGAGTGAGCTATAAAAACACTTAACAGAGAAGGTCCCATTCTTATTTGCTTTCCACCTGAGCAAGTCATCCACACCTCTTCTAAAAGTCAAAGGATGAAGCTTGCTTAATAAGTTTTCCACTTCCCCTACCTCCCAATCATTGAGGTGTCTGTTAAAACGAGGTCCCCAGCTACCCCCAACTCCATCTTCCTCCCAGGCCTCAGCAACCAAGCCTTCTTTGTTGACTGAGAGATTAAATAAGATGGGAAAAGCTTCTTCCAGAGATTGATTTTCACACCACAAGTCCTTCCAAAACTTCACTCTGGTGCCATCCCCTACAAGGAAGCAGGAGTGAGATTGAAAGTTTTCCCACCCGTTTCTGATGGCCTTCCAAACACCCACCCCATAACGATCTCTAACACCTTTGGAGCACCATCCCCCATCCTGAAGGTCGTATTTACTAGAGATAATTTGCTTCCAAAGGGACTCATTCTCATTGGCAAATCTCCACAACCACTTACCAAGAAGGGCCTTATTAAAAATAGCTAGGTTGCGTATGCCCAAGCCTCCATCCTTTTTAGCGGCACAAATAACCTTCCAACACACCAAGTGAGGTTTGTTTTCTAAAGCGCCCCACCCCATAAGAAATCCCTTTGGATTTTTTCAAGTCTTGCACAAACTCTCTTGGGGATCTCAAAGAGAGAAAGGAAGTAGGTTGGGAGGCTAGAGAGGGTGCTTTTTAATAAGGTTAGACGGCCACCTTTGGAAAGGAATTGTCTTTTCCAGAGAGATAATCTTTTCCTGAATCTTTCTTCCACTGCATCCCACGCACTAGTGGATTTGTAGGGGGCTCCAAGGGGAAGACCCAGGTAGGAAGTAGGTAAACATCCAATCTTACATCCCAAAATTGAGACGAGGGATTCCATGGGGGGACATTCCCCCATTGGGATGGCCTCAGACTTGCTCAGATTGACTTTTAGTCCTGAAATTGCCTCAAACCACATGAAGGTCCAGCTAAGGTATTGCAACTAGACTGCATCGGCGTCGCAGAAGATTAAGGTATCATCGGCGAACAGGAGATGGGAAACGATCAGCCCCTCTCTATCTCTTCCTTCCACTTTGAAGCCAGAAATAAAACCCTCATTTCTTGCACGTGACAGCAGTTGGCTAAGAGCTTCCATGGCAAAAAGAAAGAGGTAGGGGGAGAGAGGGTCGCCTTGCCTTAATCCCTTAGAACTATGGAAGAAGCCCATGGGGCCCCCATTGATGAGGATCGAGAATGTGGCCGTGGACCAGCACCATTTCATCCAATTTATCCATTTGTGCCCAAATCCCATTCTAGACATCACATCCATGAGAAAGTTCCAATTGACATGGTCAAAAGCCTTCTCAATGTCCAATTTAAGGAGGAGGCCCGGCACGTTGTCTTTTAATCTAGAATCAAGCGCTTCATTGGCAATAAGAACAGCGTCTAGAATCTGTCTCCCATGGACGAAGGCTTGCTGAGAATTAGAAATCACCTCTCCCATCACTGATTTCAGCCTATTAGCAAGGACTTTGGCTAGTAATTTGTATACACTCCCTACCAGGCTGATTGGTCTAAAATCTTTTAGGTCTTCAGCCCCTTCCTTTTTGGGAATGAGCAAAAGAAACGTGGAGTTCAAACTTCTCTGGAAGGTCCCATGGAGGTGAAACTCTCTGAAGAGCTCCAGAATTTCTGATTTAACAACATCCCAGCAAAACAACCAAAAGGCCATTGTAAAGCCGTCCGGGCCTGGAGCTTTGTCGCCACAGCAGCTGCTTAGGGCTGCAAAGATTTCCTCCTCAGAAAACTCAACTTCTAGGCTGCTGGCCAAGCCTTCTCCCAACTCCTTGAAGTTAAGGCCGTTGATTTTAGGCCTCCAATCCCCTAGTTCTAAGAGGAGAGATTTATAGGCCCTACAAACGCCCTCTTTTAAGTCATCACTAGAAGAGAGAGTGACCTCATTTATTCTAATTTTAGACAGGAAGTTCTTCCTTGCCCTAGCATTGGCCATTTTGTGGAAGTATTTGATGTTCTTGTCGCCTTCTTTTAGCCAAATTTCTCTTGACTTCTGTCTCCAAGAAGTTTCTTCCAAAAGAGCCCATTTCTTATAGTCCTCAAGAGCCAGATTTTTAGCCTCTACTTCACCAGCAGTGAGGGGGCAGTCATTCTCCCTGGTCTCCCATCGCTGCAGGCGAGAGAAGACTTCTGCTCTATTGAGAGAGACATTGCCTATCACCTCCTTATTCCAGTTCTTCAACTCCTTCTTGAGCGCTTTGAGCTTCTCGGCAATGCAGTGGCTACTATAACCTTCAACAGAATACCCGTTCCACCAGCTTCGAACTAGGTCTTGGAAACCATCAATTTTTAGCCACATATTTTCAAAACGGAAAGGGCTTTTGCCTGAGGAGAATCCTCCTGCTTGAAGGACTATAGGACTATGGTCAGAAATCAAACGAGGGAGAGCAGCTTGGGTGATGGCGGAGAAATGGTCTTCCCACTGGTCTGAAAACAGAAAACGGTCCAGTCTAGAGGCAATGATTTCAACTCAAATACTTAAGCCGGATTCTCAAGATCAAAGTTAGTCTCCATAAACCTGTTTTGCTGTGGGCAAAAACATGTAAGTTCGACCTATCTCCAGCTCCACATAATTCACTAATCAGCCATGATCATGGAGTTTTCTAAGTCCCATGTTTGAAGGCTTGGGATTATCCTCTTTTGGGGCCTTTGTTGCACTCGTTAGATATTCTAGCTTCTCTTTCGCCATGAATAAACAATTTTACGAAATGAAACCAATTTAGGGAATTCAGTCTATTCAGCTTATGAGTGGTGATGTGCGATGAAGGATTGTCACTGATGCCATGAGGTGAGGCTTGTAATGGCGACATTGATACATGTTGTGAAGAATCTCTAGTATTCTCCTCCTTGCTAACTCCAGACGTCAAATTCTCCTACCAACAACCTAATTTGTTCTACAAAAAAATATGGTAATTGAAACTAGGAAAAAAGAAAACTATCAATTCAAGTATGAACTTGGCTCTGATACCATGAAAATAGGTTTATTAAAATAGTGTTCCTCTTTGCACCTTGAAGTTTAGGATTACAATATATATATATATATATATATACTATTGAGTATATGAAAAAGGAAAAAAAATAAAAAGATACGTGTACAAATAATTACTACCCTGGAAACAAAAAAAATAAAAACTAAATTAGGAGATAAACCTAAATTTTAAAAACATTGACTCAACTAATTCTATCCCTAATTTACTGCATTAAATCATATCACATCCCCTAATTTACTGTACTAGATCAGATTACCCACATATTTACACAATTTCTAATTTTCCACAAAAATATTATGGTTTTACTGGATTTTGAAGATTGAAGCCAAGCATCAGGGTTTAGGGTACAGTTTTCAAAGTAAGTAGTGATTGGAATTTCTGGAGAGCAAGTAGTTATGATTTTGGGATGTTTAGGTATTAGTCTTGTTATGAGGTGTCTTGCGCTTTTGTACTGTTACTAGACTTCAAGGCCTAAAGGAAGTTTCTAAGGGCCATTTAAAGCCTGAATGAGAGGCCTATAGTAGTTTCCTAATGAGCCAATTATGGGAAAATCTTTATTTGGTAGTACCAATGTCAGATGGATGACAATTTTTTATTGCCTGTCAAAGAAAAAAAAAACCCAGATGTATGATAATGCACTGCAAGCACCTTCTGGAAATCTGGTAAGGCTAAATAGTGGTGTTATTGACAACTTTTACTTACTCAATTGCAAGCTATTCTTAGCTTGTTCAGTACATGGAATCTCCTCTCCTTGCAATCAATAATAGGAATCATGATGGAACTAAACTCTTTTGACTAGATAAAACGAGGCCTTACCGTGGGAAACTTTGGCCCTAATATATGGTGGAGGGTGTAGGATGTAGGATAGTATAGATTGTACTTTAGTTTGGTCTGCCTGAATGGTTGCCATATTGACTTCTTATCTTAGAAAAATAGATTTAGTCATGAAGGACCAATTCTTGAAGTTAATGCAGAGTTGTTATTCCCTTAGAGTAGTTAATGTCTCAACTACTGAAATGCTTATTGAATAGGAATTCCTAAATCTTGAAATGCTTATTAATTGATAGGTTGTAGACTAAAATATCATCAAAATATAGCATGATTGATTTACCCTTTTAGTGGTTTTAGAACATCATCATCACATGCATGGAAGTGCTGGGCGCATTGGAGGGGAAGGTATTAATACCCCAAATTCGACCACCAATGCAGGATGTAAAACATCGCATAGATTTTTTATTTTTTATTTTATTTTATTTTTGTGATTTGAAGCAAATAATTTATTTCCTTGAATTGCACAAAAATATAGGATGAGTGTTCATTCTCAAGAAAACAAAATCTGACCAAAAAAATAGAGAGAGGTAGACAAAGAGGTGATAGAGGTAGTTGCTCCAAAGGAAAAAAAAGTGCCCCACATAAAAGAACTTTGAAGCATACACCAAGACTAGTGCTCAAGGAGGTAAAAATCCCCTACAAGACTCTAACTGGAGACCCCATGCCTGATTAGACAATTTGCTATGTGAGAAGTCCAGTTGAAAGGACTTCCAAAGACCTTGCTTTTCATTTGACGCCCAAAGAGATGACAATAGTAGAATCACTGACCCACCCTTGAGGCCTGGCTCAAGTGGTAAAGGGATGGAGAGGGTTTGTGGGAAGTTCCAGGTTCAAGTCCCAATGAGAACAAAAATTTACCTATCAAAAAATAATAATGTAGAATCACTGTCCCTATGAGATTGAAAAAACCTTATCTTGACCAAAAGCAATCCCTCAAAAAGGTCTTACTTGTAAGATTGAGTTTCAAGAGGTTCCAGAAAAATACAACCTGTGACTGAAGCCCTAAGGGATGACAAAAAATGTGCAGCCTCCCAAAGAGTCTCCAGGGACTTTATCTATCCTATAAAATTCTGGCATTTTGCAAGCCAAGCCATGGCTCTGTGCCCGAAAAATATATCCTAGATATACCGTCAAAGGTTCTGCTTATCGTATATATGCAATAATATCCACTTGGTGTACTTAAATGTCCATTTAAATAGGTCTAGGCTTGGTGTTGGACAAAGTTGGGGAAAACGGAGATTGTGCTCTTCTCACAATTGACCTTGGACCTAAAATTATAGTTTGAGGTCAGCTTAATCCAAACTTGAGGCCTCCTAAATTTGGAACAAAACGATAATATCAGGCCAATGTACCTAATCATCTTCCATATTTATTGATACTTATGGGTCATAGGGTGAGCAGTTCCTGCTTCATTTAAGCCAACATAGTGTTAGATTTATGTTTTATTTTGCTACTTGGATTGTCACGAATTAGCGTCCTTTTTCCTTTTTGTACTGTATTTTGGTGTGCTACAATGGATATCTCGTTAGTGTTTGCTGTTGATTTCACTTTATGTTAATGCAAAGTTTTAATATGCAGTTGGGAAACTTTTGAGCCTGTGGGTGGTCTCCTCCCTCAGCCAGAATGGACTGCTTGGGACCAAACTGTTGAATATTGTGCTTTTGGTTACCAGCAATACATTGTCATATCTTCATTACGCCCTCAATATAGATACTTGGGAGATGTGGCCATTCCCTATGCTACTGGTGCTGTTTGGCACCGGAGACAGCTGTTTGTGGCTACACCAACTACCATTGAGTAAGTTATAGTTGATGACCAGCAACACTTCTGTTTTTAGTTAACCAATTTGGAGTGAACTTTATGTGATGTTATTCTTTGCAACTCATTTTGTTAATGGTAAATTGCTTGCTGTATTTTTATTATGTGCTTTTAGGTTTTCAACCAAATAATGCTACCTTTTTCTTTTAATATGCATGGAAAAATAAAATTCATTTATGCTTTGTCTTGATTGAGTTTGTGAGTGGATTATACCACAACTTATTGGCTTTCTGTTCTTTCTTCTCTGCTTTTTCTTTGCCTTTGGGTCTTCTCCTGTATAGTTCACGTGTACTTGGGTTGTATTGGTAAATATATACATGTATATATATGCAATATACAAATCTGATCAAAACAAGGGAGGAAAACTCCTTAACAAAGAGGAATAGAACCTGAATAGCCAAAAATTGTTACGAAGAATCTAAAATCAAAGACAAACAAACACTGATCACAACTCTTGGTGGCAAAAGAATCTCAAACAAAAGACACCAAATGATTCTTTTTTTCTTTTCTTTTTTTTGGGTAAAATGCCCACCACTTGGTTGGCAATATGAGGAAACCAATGAATGAAGCATCCCAACTCTATGACAATGTCAAATATTTTGAGCCATCTTCCAAACCTCCGTTAACCTCTTTCCTTCTTAGCCATCCAAAAAATGATAACCAAAAAATCTCCCTTAATTGCAGGATTTGACAAGGCCAAACCTTTAGTACATATTAAGTGTTTATCAACAAAAAACACAAAATTCAATACACACACATGTTATCACATGTTATTCAATATCGTAAATCCAGGGTTTGCATCTTTTGATGTTGTATAAAAAGTGAGGCCACCAATCATGAGATTTGATTACTTTAGTGACTGAATGTTTATGATCCTATTAAAATTCTTCCTCTTACAAGTGATGAGCATTAATTGAGGAAAATAAAATAAGAAAATGAAACGGCTTAAGACAAAATCAATATATTATTTACAAGCACTAGTTGGGTTATACATTGTTCATGATAGACTTGCCATGTTTTTCTTGTGCTGTTGTACTTGCAAATCTAGAAGCCCAGGAGGTGTAGTTATCACTTAGAGGTGAATGTATAAACTTTTCCTATGATAGGGATACCATCAAGGAAGAGTTTTTGGTTGCTAAAGTTCTTTAGGAAATAGAGACCTTGGGGTTAACTATATGATTATGGAAAGAGAGTCATCTAGGATGCTGGTTAGAACAAAAGCGTAAGGATGTGCTGGAGGTAAAATTATATGATTAGATGGATGATTAATACAACATCTCCATTCAAGTAACTTTCCTATGATTATTAGATCATTGAATGAGCATGCAAACCAAAAGATGTGGAGATTTGGGTGAGAGTTTCAGGAGTCATTTTCGTGTACCTTAACTATGAATAGTGATGGTGTCAACTCATATCAATATGATCATGCTCTTTGGGGGAAGTTTAAAAAAAAAAAAAAAAATTGCCTTTTAGAGAGAAGGTCGACTAGTTGATACCTACTCATAAAAAAGTAGGATAATATGTTTTACCTCTTATTTTATTTTATGTTTGGTTGAACATATGATATCATAAATAATAAGATAACTTATCATATCCTATTGTCAACCAAATATGGGATAAGATATGTTATCCCATCTCTTATCCTATTGCATACTATATCCAGCCAACCAAACATGGTTTGTGGGGATAAGCTCAGCTAGATGAGGGAGAGAAATTTAAAAATTAAAAAAAAATTAAAAAAATAACAAAAGAAAAGAAATTGCCTTTTAGAGATATAGCCTATCGGCTGATAAGTCTGCTCATGAAAACATGCATTTTTTTTTTTTTTTTGTAAAGAGATTATTATTACTACTAGTACTAGTACTATTACTATTACTATTACGATTACTATTACATTATTAGTACTACTACTAATATTATTTTGTCTTTATTGGCTTTATCTATGTTGGTGACAAGCTTAGGTAGATGGGGGAGAGTTGTTATTACTACTACTACAAGTAGGTAGGGGAGAGTTACTACTACTACGATTTTGTCTTCATTGGCTTTATCTGTGTTGGTGACAAGCTTAGGTAGGTGGGGGAGAGCAAGTAAGGGAGATGAAAGAATAAATCCTTCTATGACCTGAGGTAACATGCACGCATTGGAACTTACTGGAATGCATATATGCCTGATCTATGAGGTAAATGTCCTATTCTGGTAAGTACTCTATTTAGCAACATAGGATAAGAGAGAGAGAGAGAGAGAGAGAGAGAGAGAGAGAGATGAGAATAGATGCTTCTATGAAGTGTGCCAACATGCGTGTGTTGGATCTTCCTCATGAAAGAAATTGTTTAAAATCACAAATATGGATTGCAATGCCCATATGCCTAATCTATGAGGTAAGTCCTCTATTCAGGTAAATTTTCTATTTAGCAATACAAGATGGGAAGGAAAGAGGGAGAAGTGCTTCTATGACCTGATCTAAGATGCAGGCATTGAATCTTCCTGATGCTTCTATGACCTGAGCTAACACGGATGCATTGGATCTTTGTCATGGAAAGAATAGGTTTAAAATCTTAAAAATGGATTGGAGTGCCCATATGCCTAATCTATCAGGTAAGTGTTCTATTCAGCAATACAGGATGCCTCCATGTAACTTGCTGAAGTATTTCCCATATGATTGGTTTTTCCCCTTGAATTTTTCTCTTAGAAAATCTTATGTCTGAAGCAAGATATTGTCTAATTAGATTGAAAATTAAAGTCTGAGAGGCTCTATTGCTATTCTGAAGCATGTATATTGGTATTGGAACTTGTATATCTCTTAGGGGAAGAATTTTTTAATCCAAGTTGCCATCCCTAATATCCCTATGTATTCTGTTTTCTTGTATGTATGATTGTGGACAAGGTGGTGAACAGAATTGAGAAGATTCAGGGGAAGTTCTTTGAGGGGAGCAAGAAATGATGGCAAGTTGCTCCTCTCTCCTTACTATGGACGGTTTGGAGAGAAAGGAATTCAAAGAACTTTGAAGGGAAAGAAAGTTTATTCTAAGTTGAGGGATAGTCCTCTCTCTCCATCTCTCTCTCTCTCTCTCCCTCGGTATTTTTGAATCTCCAAGCATCATCGGTTTAATAGAGTGTTATTTTTTTGGTTAATGGAAGGAACATAATATGGATACTTCTAATATGGATAATCCAGTTTTAATGCTGTTGCTGTATTGTTTTGACTCTAATTCAATCCAATGATATCACCAAAACGAAGGACGATGAAATTCAAAACTAAGAAAGCACCAAGGAGAAAAAGAAGCTTGGACACAAGTTTTTGGTTGAAGGAGAGGCTACAAAGACCAAAAATAAGAGATTGTAGGTGCTTCCGTAAACTAATCAAATTCTAGCTAGTATGGTGTTCTAAATCTGGCCATTCATGGCCTTATTTAAATAAAAGACTTAAAAAATATAAAAAAAGAACTCTATGTAGCAGTATGTCATGATGCATAATGGACCTTAAAGCTGTTCATCTTGTATTTGGGTAGATTTCAAACATTTTGGCTATTGTCAACAACTCAATTACAGTTCTGCCATCTCAGGTACTGCATCAGTTTAACAAGCCCTGTGGACTCCGAGTCTACTCCACTTTCCTAGTTTTAGCATCTTCTTGATGGACTTTTATACATCCATAGTGAAAGAAGAAGACTAGAGATTTCTTGTTGGGAACAGGGATAAAAAAGAGAGATTACTAAGTGAATAGGAAGATTTTTTTGTCAACATAGGATTGAAAGGGAGTATTTCTAGTGGGAGCAGGCATTTAGAAATTTCATAGGGAGCCTAGTCTTTATGGCTTGGTTGTGAAGTTTGGGTAAGATTGGCATTCTATATTGACAGATAGAGGAAATGATCATTGTTTTTATTAGTTTTGTCAAGGTTTCTTGTCTTGCTTTGCTCATAAGTGATGCATCATCAATGGCTGGGTATGCATTCATTTCCGGAAGAAATGTTATAGGTTGGGTTGTAGATCTCTCCTCTTTATCTGTGTGTTTCATGCATGCACTGCTTAAAATAATCATCCAAGGGGGGGTCTAGTATTAGAAAAAGGCAGAGAACCCACACCACTTTGGATCCAAGTGCCACTTAAATGTTGGATGTATCCACCTACTGCTTTGACAATCACCTCAATTCTCTGAAGATTAATTCCAAAGGACAATGCAGTTTCAAACATTTCAAAGTTTGTAAGCAACCTGAGTTAAGCATGAAGATCATCACAGAACAGGATGATACTGTGCAGATAAAGATGTTTTATAAATGGCTAATGGATCTATATCAGAAAAACCTCAACCATTAAAATCAGCCAACTCAAAGCCTTCCCAGTGATAAAGGAGAGTGTTATAGTATGTGAACATCACATTGCCAAATCTCCCTCACTCTTGAAAAATCATTTCATCAACCATAAGGGAGGATTATGAAATATTGAGCAATGCACCTGTGGCTAACCTTTTATTTAATCCATATGCCCATCATGTTGTTAAAAGGGAAAAAAAAATGAAAAAAAGAGGAAAAAGAACTGTCTGTATCAGCCATGTAATTGACTAAATTTCTGAATCACCTGGTGGAAATGATTCAATCTTGCTGGTGCCACCTTTGCAACTATTTTTGGGTGCTACCTATTAAGAATCTAAGATATTAGGATATAATACAGCATTGCTTTTCTTATAAGTAGAATTGATATTGCTGGTGCCACCCTTGCAACTATTTTTGGATGCTCTCTATTAAGCTATTAGGACTTAAATACTAATGCTTACAGCATCATTTGCTTAAAATAAGATTGGCGCTCTTCTCAAAAGAAACCTCAAGTGCTCCTCTAAAAGTGCATTTGATTTGGAATTAACTGGCTACTTTTGGCATACATTCACTGCCATGAATCCTAAATATGCTCTCTTCTTCAAAATGCTCCCTTTGCTCCCTAAACATTAAGATTTACTCCTCTTTCCTTTAGCTTAAACCAAGTGGTTGTTTGCCCTCATCTTTAGAAAGGCCTTAGAGAGAGAAAATAAAAAATAAAAAGAAGAGATATTTTGAAGTACAACAATATTGTTATATCTGTTTGTTATGCTGTGTTTTTCAGGTGTGTTTTTGTGGATGCTGGAGTTGCACCTATTGACATAGAAACAAGAAAGATGAAAGAGGAGATGAAATCAAAAGAGGCACGGGCAAGAGCTGTTGCTGAGCATGGAGAGTTAGCACTGATCACAGTTGATGGTCCACAAACTGTTGCAAATGAAAGAATGGCCTTGAGGCCTCCTATGCTACAGGTTGGAATTTCTTAGCTTCTCTAAAGTTAGGAAAAAAAATTTCTGACATCTCATTTGTTTCTCTGTTCTCATGTGTCATATATTGTACTGTATCATATATTATAGGTCATATATTTTTATACTTAAATGAAACACCTATATTTGCAAAAAAGAAAAGTGGTATGCCCAAAAGATGTAAATATAGACATTCATCAATATCATACATTCTGCCAGTTTTGTCTTGGCTTCTAAGTTAAAGGCCTTGAAGCCTCTTTTGAAAAGTTGAAACAAAGAGGTGTTTGGTCATGTTTTCTTCAAGGAAGAGGAGGCCCTAAAGCAGCTGGGTTTTTGGGAGTCCAAGGAGAGGGAGGGCCCTCTGTCTCAGGCTGAGGAAGCAGCTAGGAAGACTGCTAGGGAAGCATACCAAAAATGGACCTCGTTGGAAGAAGTCTCTTAGAGGCAAAAATCAAGGGAATTGTGGCTCAAGGAGGGGGAAAAAAACACCAAGTTTTTTCATAAGATGGCCAATGCCCACAAAAGAAGAAATCATATGGCTAAGATTAAAGTGAATGGGGTGTGGCTTACTGGGGAGAGGGAGATAAAGGAGGGGGTGATCTATGCTTTTAAGAACCTTCTCTCTAAAGAAGGGGGTTAGAGACCCAACATTGAAGCTATGTCTTTTGAGGTGCTGCATGATTCAGAGGCTAGAAAACTGGAAAAGCCTTTCTTGGAGGAAGAGGTGTTTGCTGCATTGTAAAAATTGAATGGTGACAAAGCACCTGGCCCAGATGGTTTTTCTATGGCCTTTTGCCATTTTAGTTGGGATTTTGTGAAATCGGAGGTGTTATGTTTCTTTAATGAGTTTCATGAGCATGGTAGGTTTGTGAAAAGTCTCAACAATTCTTTTCTGGTGCTCATCCCTAAGAAAAAAGGGGCAGAAGATACTAAGGATTATAGGCCTATTAGCTTGGTGGGAGGTGTGTACAAATTGTTAACAAAAGTCTTGGCTAATAGGCTTAAGAAAGTGGTGGGAAAAGTAGTATCCAAGTACCAGAATGCTTTTGTGGAGGGAAGACATTCTTAATGCAGTGCTTATAGCAAACGAGGCAGTTGATTCAATGTTGAAAAGCAAGGATTGTGGTTTGTTGTGTAAACTTGACATTGAGAAAGCCTATGACCATGTTGATTGAGACTTTTTGTTAGAGGTTATGGGTAAAATGGGTTTTGGGAAAAAATAGCTAAAATAGATTAAGTGGTGTATTTCTACGACGAGTTTCTCTGTGTTGGTGAATGGTACTCCCACTGATTTTTTCCAAAGCTCAAGGGGATTGAAACAAGAGGACCCCCTATCACCCTATTTATTTGTGATTTCTATGGAGGCTCTTAGTAGCTTGTTGGTTAGAGCCTAGGAGGGAGGCTTCTTGTCGGGTTTCAAGGTGAGGGGAAGAGGAGGTGAAGGTGAGAAAATTTATCATCTTCTCTTTGCTGATGACACTATTGTATTTTATGGGCTTCCTTGGATCAGCTCACCAACTTATGGTGGCTCTTAATGTGGTTCAAAACTATTTTGGGGTTAAAGATAAATTTGGAGAAAAGTGAGATGATTCCGGTAGGACTGATGTTGGACTTAGAGGAGTTGGTTGTGGAGATTGGTTGTAGGGTAGGAGAATTTTTGTCTTCTTATCTAAGCCTTCCTTTGTAGGAGTGGTTTGGGATGGTGTTAAGGAGCAGTTTCGCAAAAGGCTCTCTTCATGGAAGAGACAATACATCTTAAAAGAGGACAGATCACGCTAATTCGTAGTACTCTTTCTGGTTTACCAATTTACTTCATGTCTCTTCTCACCATCCTCAAACCAATTAGACTGAGATTAGAGAAAATTCAAAGGAACTTTCTTTAGAGAGGAGGAGCCTTAGAGAACAAACCCCACTTAGTGAAGTGGGCACCCATTTGTAGGGCAAAGGAGAAAGGTGGGCTTGGTGTTCGTTCGCTCTCTTTGATGAATAAATCTCTTCTTTGTAGATGGTGTTGGCATTATGCAAGTGAAGGGGATTGGCTTTGGAAGAAGGTCATTAAAGGGAAGTATAGGGAGGAAGGAGGGTGGCGTTCTTGTGAGGTGAGAGACCCTTTTGGGGTCGGCTTATGGAAAACTATAAGCAAGGAGTGGGATCTTTTTAGCTGTAATGTGTGCTATGCTATTAGGGATGGGAAGATAGTGAAGTTTTGGAGAGATAGATGGTGCAGTCAAGAGCCTTTAAAAGAGTTGTTCCCTATTTTGGATGCTTTATTTGAGGCTAAAGAGGCGCAGGTGGCAAATTTGTGGGAGCAAAGGGAGGAGGGAGGGGTTTGGAACTTCCATTTTGCTAAGAATTTTAACAATTGGGAGTTGGATTCTATGGGGAGGTTCCTTCAATGACTGCAAGACCAATCGGTGAATAGGGAGCAAAAGGATAAAGTGGTTTGGGAAGATGATAGCAAAGGAAGGTTTTCTGTAAGAGCCCTTTATGCGTTGTTGGAACTTGATTGTGCTATCCCTTTCCCAATAGGGATTATCTGGAATCCTTAGGTTCCCTCTAAGGTGAGGTTTTTTGCTTGGGAAGCTTGTTGGGGGAAGGTGTTGACTTTGGACCAGCTTCAAAGAAGAGGTTGGTCGCTAGTCAATAGGTGTGCCCTTTGTAAAGAGGAATTGGAATCCATTGACCACATCCTTCTTCATTGTGTTAAGGCAAGGGTCTTATGGCTGTTGGTGTTCTCTTTATTTGGGGTCTAATGGGTTATTCCTGGCTTAGTTCGGGAGACACTCCTAGGGTGGCTAGATTATCCTGTGGGAAGAAGGCATAGGAAGACTTGGAGAGCGGCCCCTTTATGTATATTTTGGACCATTTGGAAGGAAAGAAATTGAAGAGTGTTTGAAAATGAGGAGCTGTCAGATCAAAGTCTCAAAAGTTATTTCCTTTAGAATATTGCTTTGTGGATTTAGGTGTACATTCATGAGAATTCTTTGTCCTTAATTGATTGTTTAGATTGGTTGGGTCCTTCTTGAGGGTGGGAGCTGTTTTTTGCTCTCTCCTGTTTTATTTTTTGTTTTTGTCTTTCTAGCTCATTGTATACCTCATGTGCTCTTTTGCTCTTTAATGCAATCTCTTACTTATCCAAAAAATAAATAAATATTAACCACTACAGTTTTAATGAAATCAACTTAACAAAGTATGTTGTTTATGCAGATATTTATCAGTCTTTGTATTCGATACTTCTAGTTATAATTTTATGCAAAAAGTTTTACTAGTTTTTACTTGTCTACACAAAATTATAACAAGTTTTACTAGTCTAAATATTGTTATTTCAAAATTTCAGGTTCTACAAGCCTCTAATTAATATAACCAAAAAAAACCAAGACCATATGTAACTATAACTATACCAATATTGACTATTGATACTGATGTTTCCCTGTGACTTTTTTGGCTAGTTCTAACTCTTCAAGTTCATTATCATCCCTAAGGAAAAAAACATAAAAAAGAGAAAATTTGACTTATTAAGAAAAAATCTTTATTTATTAAGAACTGATCCTTGTTCTTTCTTCACTGTCATCCCTAATAGGTTGAACCTTCGAATCACAAATATCATATCTTTAATTCAATTGCCCATGTTCATTATTTGATGGGGCTCTAATTACATAAAAGCTTCAATGTATCATGCATACATTTTACAATGTGTACAATGTTTTTCCATATATGATTATTCTCTCTCATCTTGTTTTTTATCCATTTTAAACTTAAGGTGTCCTTGAACAACAAAGAATTATAATTTAGGAAAATTTTGAGATTTGACTTTCTAAAAAACCATTAGAGATAATCAAATATAATTCCATTGTAATATCATGTACCATAAGATACACTTCAGATGAATGTGGAAGGGTGATAGACTTCATTTTACATAAAAGATGCACTATTAATTGTAGTTTGTGATGTCTTCTAGTCTTTAATGGCTATGGATCCATCAATTTATTGAAGTCTCAAGACTTATCCAAAAGATGTGGAGAACAAAAAGGAAATCCTATTGAACTTTCAACATATCTCTAAACCAGAACTTCAAGTTTTATTTAATAATGGGCTTGATAGCTTACAAAAACATGAGAAAAAATTTATGAACTCTCAGAAATTTGTTAACTTCATTGTGATACTTAGGTATTCATCATCAATATTCTAGTATTAAGCAGTTCATATGGCTGGTGTTGCTCTCTTTGGCCCAAAGGTATCATTAGTTCAAGTAAATGGTTGGAGAGTGTCATATTTTACTTTTCAGGCTTACTGACCATGCAACGGAAGAAACATTCTTCTCTTATCATATTTTTATTTTTTAGAAACACTCATCATGATCTGAAGAAAGAGTCTTTTCTCCCCTTTTCTGATTTTTTTTCCCTCTCAGGTGGTGCGGTTGGCTTCTTTTCAGCATCCTCCTTCTGTGCCACCTTTCTTAACATTGCCAAAACAATCAAAAGTTGATGGAGATGATTCAGTGTTGCAAAAGGAGATGGAAGAAAGAAAAACTAATGAAATAGCTGTTGGTGGTGGAGGGGTGTCAGTGGCAGTGACTCGTTTTCCTACAGAGCAACGACGACCAGTTGGACCTCTCGTTGTGGTGGGCGTTAGGGATGGAGTCCTTTGGTTAATTGACAGGTAGGACCTCTCTTAAAGCTTTCAAAAAATAATGATTAATAATGTTTGTTTTTAAATGAAGTCTAATGATATTGTTTGCTCTATAGGTTTACCAGGTTGTGCCTACTTTTCTTGATAGGTATACATGATATGCATTTATTGTTATACTTCTATTTTTGCTCATGGTGAAAGAGCATATTAGTATCAAACAGGTAGGGATTTGGCAGTGTCTTCTACCTGTCATTAATAATTTGAAATCATATAAGGGTTATACACTTGCCCCCAGAAAGGATGTAGAAGGCTATCAAACTACAATCAGAAAAATTTTAGGTATGGTAGGTCTAATTTATCTTCTCTAATAATGACTTGAAGAACCTTGGGAAGTTTAGCCCAAGTACTCCATTTCATTTGAGAGGAATCCCATTAACAGAATTCATATATCGATCTTTAATTTGTAAATTTTTGCTAAGCAAGTATGAGCTCCTAGCTTCCTTTCTTTTTCACCCCTTTCCCATGGCTAATTATTGGTTTTAAAATGGTGCTATATCATATATCTCATGCAAACCCTAGAAAGACTAAACCAAGACATAATCACCATGAAACAATCATATCATACCTTTTTTGGTTATGGTATCCATTATCATCAACATAAAGTGTGGAAAGATTGGTCCAGATTCATTGTTGTAAATTAGTAAGTATTATCCATATTTAGAATATTATATTCTTTGAATTTGAATTATTTCTTGTAAATAGGTTACTCCCTTAAATAGATTTAAATCATTGTATCTATAAATATGATTCGAGATCCCATGTACACTACAGTAATGAGAACCAAAAATTCATTTTCAATTCATCTTTGTGTTTATAAAGCATGATGAAGAAGTACATTGAAAGAATAAGGAAAACAAAGCTTATGTGGTAACATCTTTATTTTCACTTCATTATCATCAACAGCAAAAGACAGGCCTGTTCAGTAGATAAATTTGATCTATATTCTTTGTTTTTTTTAACTAATGATGTTCATTAACTCTATGCCTATTTACAGCTGCTAATTCTTACACATCTGTAGTATTGAATTTGAAATTTTCTATTTTCTGTTCTTGTGTAGAATTACCTTCCAACTTTTTAGTTGTCAACTTGTCGTGCAATAACTTGCATAATGATCTGTTTATAGATGATTTATGTGGCTAAAAAATTAAAAGAATGATCATGTGACATTTAATCCTCTGTAGGTACATGTGTGCCCATGCCTTATCTCTTAGCCATCCTGGTATTCGTTGTCGGTGTCTTGCTGCCTATGGAGATGCTGTTAGTGCAGTAAAATGGTATTTTTTTTTTTTTTTTCCATTTTTGCTTGCTTTCTCGTGCATAATCATGTTTCTATACACACAAAATAACACCATTTATGCAGGGCTAGTAGGCTTGCAAGAGAGCATCATGATGATTTAGCTCAATTTATGCTTGGAATGGGTTATGCCACTGAAGCACTTCATTTGCCTGGAATATCTAAGAGGTCTGCTATACAGAAATTCAGTACCTTACAGAATCACAGTTCGTATTGATGTTATTGCAAATATTTTAAGACTGTTGATAGAGTTTTTTTTTTTTTTTTTTGGGTGTGTGAAGCACGCTATATCCATGTTGGACATCCTACATGTATACCTATTTATTGAAATCAAACTAGGTATGCTACATGCATACCTAGTTTATTGAAGCACACTGGTCTGTGACAAACACTTCTCGTATTGCCATTGGTTCTACAGGTTGGAGTTTGATCTGGCCATGCAGAGCAATGATTTGAAAAGAGCACTTCAGTGCCTTCTTACCATGAGCAACAGCAGGGATATAGGGCAAGAAAATACAGGGCTGAATTTAAATGACATTCTCAGTTTAACCACTAAGAAGGAAAATATTCTGGATGCTGTCCAAGGAATAGTGAAATTTGCAAAGGAGTTTTTGGATCTTATTGATGCCGCAGATGCTACTGCACAAGCAGACATTGCACGTGAAGCTCTTAAGAGGTTAGCTGCTGCAGGTTCGATGAAGGGAGCATTACAGGGTCATGAGTTAAGAGGACTAGCTCTTCGCCTAGCAAATCATGGAGAGTTGACACAGCTAAGTGTATGTATTCATGTTTAGTTTTGCTTCTATGACATGCTGTTTCCTTGCGCTCTTTGAAACATGCTTCAAAGTTTCAACGATTTATGCTTGCGTAAAATCCTTTTGGGTTCATTTATTTAGTAGTGCTAATGCGAGTGTTCCATATAAATCCATTTAAATAATGTTACTAAGAACCTCACGCCAGTCACTTCTAAATAGTAACTCATCTTCTTTGCAACTTCAACAGATGATGTAATTTTTAATATGATACACAATTTGGATGAATCTTTATTGGTCAATTGAGATGGGATCTATACTATGAGATTGTCAAGATGTCCGAGTGTCAAAAGTCCAATTATCAAGCATATATTATATTAATGGTGTCTATTGATATATATGTATTTAAGTTCAGCAGTTTATTTTGGAGAAATAGCGTGGAGACTTTGAGCACATTTGAAAACCATAGAAGTTGAATGGTTCTTTTGTGTTTCAATTAACATTTAAAGGTGAAAAGTAGGAGTCATCACCACAACTGGTACACGATCAGATCTTATGAAAAGATTCATTTTTTTTTAGCAATGATATTATGAGATGATTGCCATTCTATACAATGGCCTCATTCATGATGATGGATTGACAGTAAAACACAATGGATTTGTTTATTTACAATTGAGTAGTGTTGTGTGGTTTCTTGATGCTGTTTGTACATAGAAAAGTTCAGATATAAACTTCATAATCAGATTGAAAATGAGCAATGTTCACAAGTTTTTTCTTCACATTCCAATCATTTATAACTACTGCAGAATAATGAATTGTCTTGGTTGTGAATTTATGTTTTAGAGCCCTGGATGTTTGCCATCAGAATAATAAATGTGCTAAAAGTCAACTACCTGTGCTTTTGATGATTTCTTTGTTGCTCTTTTCTGTTGGTTTTTGTGGCTTTTTTTGTCACCTTTTAAATGAAACCAAATGCGCTGCAGGGCTTGGTAAATAATTTGATCTCAGTTGGCCTGGGACGTGAAGCGGCATTTGCAGCTGCAGTTTTGGGAGACAATGCTCTTATGGAGAAGGCATGGCAGGATACTGGGATGCTTGCTGAGGCTGTGCTCCATGCTCATGTATAAATTCTTTCTCCACAGTTTATTTTGGCCTTGATTTAGTGATTTGATCTTAACTAGTTTCATGAACACCTCCAGGCACATGGACGACCAACATTGAAAAACTTGGTTCAGGCTTGGAACAAAATGCTGCAGAAAGAGATTGAGCATACTCCTTCAACAAAAACAGATGCTGCAGCTGCATTTCTCGCTTCCCTTGAGGAACCTAAACTTACGAGTTTGGCAGAAGCAGGGAAGAAACCACCCATTGAAATTCTTCCTCCTGGAATGTTGTCTCTATCTGCTCCCATTTCTGTTCAGAAAAAACCTGTTCCTGCCATACAGGGTTCACAGCAACAACCTGGCAAGCCGTTGCTATTGGAAGCACCTCCTACCACCACATCAGTTAGCGCGCCAACACCATCAGAATCGAGTGAAGCCACTGCACAAGACAACAATCCAAGTTCATCAGTTACGGATCCTGGTCCTGATCCAGTTGCTCTAGCGCCAACTGTCCCAGCATCTACAAGTGGTCCAGTTCTGCCTGAGGACGCCCCCAAGGAACCTGATATTCAGGAGATGAGTGTTCCTGCTACTACATTGCCAATGACCGACCCACTTGCTTGACTTCGGAGTCCTAGTGACCAATTGAGAATATAGTTTGTTGAATGCATTCTACAGTGTTTCTTCCATCTTCATTTAATTCCCATTGGCTTGTTGTAACTTGATGAGTGCCATCATTGTCAATTTTTTACCTTCTAAAGTACCATTAGCGTCAAATTTTTTGCCATACCACACAGCAGAGGAACCTGACTTATACTGGTCTAACTCACAGTTATCTCCATATTCCTATGGTTGTTGATTCTTTTGCTACAGTCCAATTTCGCCCACCTCTCCTATTAATTATTTATTTAATTTCTATGTTTTTTGGTCGGGTAGCTGCAGGATGATTGATAGCAAGTCAGTCTGTAATGTACGGAGGAATAACGTTGGCTTGAATGGTAGCTGTTCAGAGTTTGGGGAGGAGCCTAAGGGAGCCCAAGTCAATCAACCACCGTTTTTGGTCACCGGCTGGCGACACACGTACGCCCAATGGAGAAGTGTAAGGCCTAATAAAGGGTCAGGGCGTGCTAGCACGGCTACCTTTCCAGTATTATATGAAAATGCATCCACCAATGAAAATCTCTTTGTGCAGAAGAGGTTTTAATTGTAGTGATTTGTAAATTGTGAATAGCCTCATTGTTGTGTATTTTGGTTCCGTTTTATATCTATATATTATTGTACTTTATCATAGTTTTATTTCTTTGTATTTCAATCTTATGTGTTTGTATTTTAGTTTTATATATTTGTACTTTTCATTTAATTATTCAGATTGTATTATATATTTGAACAATTCGGATTGTAAGTTGGCGTGATATCAATTCCCTTGTTTAAGGACTTCTTACCACTTTTCCTCCCACACTGTTTGAAGTCCGGTATGGTGCTAAATGGTTCTATACGTGTTATTCGGTTAAATAGCAAATCCTCAACTCTCTTTGAAGTCCGATATGGAGCTAGAGAAGTGGTTCTATCCATGCTATTCGGTTTAATAGCAAAATCATACATTTCTATGGAAAAGCAAACCTGAAATTCCTTGGGACAAATAGCAACTTCCAAGTCGTAGATTATTTTCAACTCACCAGTTAGAAAGATGTGTAAAAGTGAAGACATAATTGTAACATAAATACACCAACATAGATGATTATATTACTTGTATTATATATGACTTAGGTGCATTAAAAGTTGCACAAAAGATTATTCAAATCATGAGTTCCTCATAAGATGATTCGTTATTTAATGGTTGGTTTATGAACTTTGACAATTCACTAGTAGTAGTGTGCTACCTCCAAAGTGGTGGAATGACTTGTCTTAGTCATTAGCTTAGATTTCTCATAATGTATTATTGTGTATAGTTACATAGGACCTATGAAAAATCATGACTAAATGACTATTAGATTGTCATGCCTTTTCTAAGCTATTATGTTATATGAGTTTTCAACCTTGCGAAAATATTGCGTTAGTGCTTGAGTGATCGAAGACCTTAACTTATGGGTAGGATTTTAAAGTGATCATATGTTCCCTATGGATTAAGTGATTTGTGATTTAAGTAACAATTTGAGCTAGTGCTTAGATCATTAGTGACCTTAACCTATGGGTGATGTTAGTAAATTTGACTATGTAATTAAAGTTGACAATTTTGGTTTATTAGTCAATGACTTAGAACTTTTCTAGATCGAGTGTTTACTCTCCATTGAAGGTTCAAGGTTGCCATGTGATTAATAGAGATGACACAGGTAAGTATCAAAAGGTCCAATGAACAACTACTTATATAGATTTCATTAAGACATGGAGTGGATTGCAAGTTTTAAATTGAGCGAAATTGTTTTTAAAATGGTTTTAAAAAACTACTCGAGTGCTTAAGGGCTCATGCAAAATTTTGAATCTCCACAATTTTATTATTTCCATATTTTAATCGGTTTTATTTTGGAAATTTGAGTTTTCAATCTACTCAATATTTTTATCCTATAAATGCCATTTTTTTATGCAAATATGGAAAAATCTTATTAGCCTTATCCACATCCCAAAAGTCTCAGGAACTTTATTTTCGAATTATTTGGGTTGAGAAGAATTGTTTCCCCTTAGGCATTAAGGTAGAGTCCATTGAGAGCATGTGTGGTGCTATATCGTGGACGTGGAATTTAATATAGGTATTGGAGAGCAAGACTTACAAATAACATCTACTAAGTAAAACTGTATATTATTGTGTCAATAATGGATTTGTGATTCAAGGTTTTTTACCCACGGTTTCTACATTCGTATAGTCTCTAGGAGACTATGTGGGTGGTTTTCCACATAAAAATCTTATGTCCTTACATTGATTCTACTTTCCTCTTCCCTATATCAAAGGAGAAAGTTAAAAATAATATTTTTTTTGGGCTAAAAAAGATTCCAAACATAGATCTATTAACTTGTAGATGAGATTTTAAAGTGATAATATTGTTGGGATTGAGCCTCTAAAAGTAAGACATGATGTAATAACGTCAAACTTGACTCTCCCTTTACTATCTCTTTTATGCATTGATATTAATTTGAGCATTCAGCTCATATCTCTTACATTATAAATGACTTAGGTGCATTAGGAGTTACATAGAAAATACAAGTCATGGGTTCATTGTAAGTAGATAAGTTATCCACAGTCAATTCATGGATTTGGGTAATCCAATTGAGATTGTAGTATACCACTTTCTAATTGAAGGGATAGTTTGTCTTATCCATCGGTATGAGTTTCTCATGGTGGCAACAAGTATTCTTAATAGATGCACTATGATATCTCATGGGATTGAGACAGTGTATTCCTTTGGGTGATCCAAAGGACATGTAATCATGGAATTTGTGACTACAATAATTCCTTTGGTGGAATTTGACATATGCTCCTTGTAACTATAATATGTTAGTTGATCACATAATAAGTGAGATTTGTAACCCAATGATTTGAGAGGTAATCTTGATAAGTGATAACACTACCTTGTTTGATTATGTACACCAGTTTATAAGGGATTTGCATACAGTGGATAGTAGGTCATGAACCCAAGCTTTGTCTCATTATTATTTACATAAGGCATTGAAGTGCAGTTAATTCTCTGTAGGGGGATGTTGAGTCAACTTTAGAATTGGATTCTAAGGAAGTCAGTACTTCTCTAAGTCCTAATGGTCCCCACACTAAGCTCATATACCATGTGGATACAGTTTATGAGGGTTGGATTGACTCTTAGTTCATTCTTGTGCATAAAGGCGTTTTGGTAATTATGCAAGATTGCACAAAGGATAATGAATAAGGTTTATGGATTGAGTTAATTGATTAATTAGATGGTCTTATGTGGTTAATTAATCAAATAGGACCCGTTTTGGGGCTACATTAAGTGACCCAAGTGGGCTTAAGTTGCTTAAGTCCAGTAGGGGAACCCTATAAATACACTTTTATAGGGTTAAGGTTTCCTAATGGCTCTTAGACATTCATCTTCCATTTTCAAAAAAAAAAAAAAAGAGAAAGAAAGCCTAATTTTCCACCCTTCCAAATTCCACTCTTTGGAGTGTCATAGACATGATTCGAGTCATTGGGTGGAAGATCTTGGGTAAACAAGACCTCCAAACTATTCAAGTATATTCTTCACCACGAGAAATTGATCTAAGAACATCTAGATCTAAGTATGAGTATTATATCTCTAGATGTATATTAATAATGGTTCTTATTATCATTGTATTCTATTACAATAGATTTAGAGATGCTTAAGGTTAGATGCATGCGCCCTACGAGATTTAGGGATACGAAATGGACAAATTCAGGGTTCCTAGCACATATACATTCTCTATGGATTATGTGGCTAGTGGTTTAAGCAAGTAATAATAAATATTCTCAATAAAGGCACCATGTTATCTCATAGGTTTGAGATAGAATGTCCTCTTAGGTGATCTTAAGCATTTATGATCATGAAATCTATGGTCATAGTAAGTCTTTTGGTGGAATTTGATATATGTCATATATGGATAAGAGTACATCAGTTGATCATGATATAGGTAGATTTGAGATTCAAAGATTAATAAGGTAATATTAAAAAGTTGATAGGGAACTTGTATGCAATGAATATTAAGTCATGGAACTAAGAAATTAATAAATTTAATCTTCACAAGATGCTAGAGTGTAATTAACTCACTTTAGTGGAATGTTCAATTAACTTTAGAATTAATTCTAAGCTTGTCATTATTTTCTTGTGAGTCCTAGAAGCTCACATTCTTTGGTGGCATATGCATTGAGGCTTTTCTTATTTACAAGGGTGATTAAGCATGAGCATAAGGTTGCACAAGTGCTTATACTAAGTGATTTATGGTTTCTGCTTGAGCAATTTAATGAATTGGAGCCCATTTTATGGGTTAATTAATTAAATAGGAACCAATAGGTTAGATTAAGTAACTTATGTCCATATAATGGGCCCTAGTCACTTAAATCCACTAGTGGTCCATATAGACCCTTTTAGGCTTAGGGTTAGATAATTTGTCATATTCCATTCTCTAAAGAAGAAACCCCCAGCTTCCATAGCCTTCATTCTCTCAAAGTCAAAGAGAAGCACATAGTTCTTTTTATGTTAGGATTTAAAGAGAGAATCATGGGATGAAAGAAGCTTGGTCTTTAAGGTGTTCTTTATCAACAAGAAAAATGATTTGGGAACATCCAAATCCAAGGCATGTCCTTTAACACCTTAGATACAAACTTATTAAATGGCATATGATTTTGTTACACCTAAAATCCAATTGTTATGATAGAGTCCTTAAAAGCATAACATGATGTAACAAATTTGGAATACATTATTCATTTAATGATATCCTGAGTTTACTTTTATTTATCTTTAATTCATGCATTATACTTTATGAGCATTTCAGTCTAGCATTTCTTGCATTGCACATGACTTGGGTGCATCAGGAATTGCATAGAATATCCAAGTCATGGGTTATTTGCAAGTAGATGATCGGTTCATAGTCAATTCGTGGACTTAGGCAATCTATTTGAGGTTGCAGTGCACCACCACGTATTTGAAATGATGACTGATCTTGGCTGTCAAGATGGGGTTCCCATGATGAATGCACTAGTGTGTATGGTTATACATTGGATAAGACTTACGATAGGTCATGACATAAAGCAATCGGGTAATCATGACTTCACTAAGTCGATATACTATATAGTCTCTCAACCTTAACAGAATATTGAGCTTATGCATAAATTAACAGTGGTTTTGACCTACGGGTGAGATTGTAAGTTGATCATATATTTCTTATAGATTGGATCACTATTAATGGAAATCGGTAGCAATAAGTATTCTTAATAAAGGCACCATTATATCTCATAGACTTTGAGATAGAGATCCTAAGGACGTATGACTATGAAATCTATGAGTCCATGGTAATTCCTTTAGTGGAATTTGACATATGCTCTTAGTAAGCTAGAATATGTCATTTGATCACATAATAGGTTTTTCAGGAAAGCATTTATATTACAGTCAAGGGTTCTTCAAATTTTTCTAGTCAGAAGAAGAAAAATACTTCTAAGACTACTAAGAAAAAAAGGAAAGTTAAAGGGCAAGAGGAAAAAGAAAAACAATGAACAAGGCAGGTGTTTTCTTTATGGAAAGAAAGGTCATTGGAAAATGGAGTGTCTAGTTATCTTGAAAAGACAGTTAGGTATACATCATTCGTTTTTAGTTGAATCATGTTTGATAGCAGATTCCAATCATTCTTGTTAGATAGATTATGAGGTCATTGACCATGTCTGTAATTCTTTACAAGGGTTTCAGCTAAGGAGAAGCTTAAATGATAGGAACATGTACTTGATATTAGCTTTTGAAGTGAGGATTGATGTGTAGGCAGTGGGAGATGTTACTTTTATTTTAGATAATAATTATATTTTAGAATTTAAAGATTGTCTTTATGTTTCTAAGTCTAAAAAGAATTTGACTTTAGTTTCTAGTATATTTAAACAAAATTATTCGTTGGTTTTTTTTTTTTATAATAAACAGGTTTTTATTAAAATGAATGATTTGTTTATATGCTTAAGATCATTGATAGATAATCTTTATCATGTGACTTCATTATTTTTTTTGTCAAGTAATGAGAATTATCACATCTCACTTAAGAGAAAGGAACCTATCATTAATCAAACACAAATTTGACACTTATGACTAAGTCATATTAATCTAAGTAGTATCTAAAGATTAGTTAAGTCTATAATATTACCTTCTTTGATTACAAAGGATCTTTTAATCTGTGAATCTTGTATAAAATGTAAAAAGGCCAAAAGGCCTTTACTGCTAAAGGATATAGAGCCAAGAAGTGTTTGAAGTTAGTACATACTGACGTGTGTGGGCCTTTTAATGTCTATGCATAAGGAGGGTATGAGTATTTCATCTCATTTACAAATGATTACTCCAATTTCATATATGTTTACCTAATGCATAAGAAGTCTTATGCCTTGGAGAAATTCATTGAGTTTAAGGTGGAATCAAAAAACCAACTAGGTAAATGTATCAAGGCACTTCGATTTGATCAAGGTGGTTAATACACATCTACTCAATTCAATTCTTTCCTAAAAAAACATGAGATTATATCCCAGTTGAGTGAACTTAGAACTTCACAATAAAATAAAATAACAGAAAAAAGAAATTGAACATTGATGGACATGGTAAGATTTATGATGAGTTTCTCATTACTTCCTATATACTTTTAGGGATATGCCTTGAAGACTGCAACATACATTCTTAACCTAGTGCCTTCCAAGTCAGTACCTTTGACTCCTAGAGAGATGTGGAAAGGTTGCAAACCTAGTTTGCAACACATTCACTTTTGGAGGTGCCCAACACATGTGCTAAAGCTAAAAATAAACAAGTTGGAAGTAAGGTTTGAAGTATGCCTTTTTATAGGCAATCCAAAAGAGATAAAAAAAAAAAAAAAACATTACTTTTATAGTCAGATAGACCAAACGGTATTTGTCAATACAAATGTTAGATTTTTGGAAGAACATTACATGATGAGTAATAGGGTAAGACGTGATATAGATTGGAGAGCACTTAAAGACACTCCCACATTAGCATACAAGACTATGGGTTTAGAGGTTCCTACTTCTACCATTCTTGTTAGTTCTCGTACATGAAAGTCTCATTGTAGTGAAGGTTGTTACACATACATACCTACATACATAGATATATAATACATACATACATACATAGAGATATACATACATACATACATACATACATACATACATATATATATATATATATATATATATATATATATATATATATATATATATATATATATATATATGTTCATGTTCATGTATTTGAGAGAGTCTTTCAAGACAATTCCAAAGGAAGATGAGATCGATCCCACAAATTATGATAAAGCAATGAGCGGTAATGATGTTATATATATATATATGTGTGTGTGTGTGTGTGTGTTCATGTTCATGCATTTGAGATAGTCTTTCAAGACAATTCCAAAGGAAGATGAGATCGATCCTACAAATTACGATAAAGCAATGAGTAGTAATGATGTTATTCTATGGTAAAAAGTTATGGTGGCAGAGTTCAAATCTATGTATTCTAATGGAATTTGGGATCTTATAAAAGCACTTGAAATGATAAAACCCATAAGGTGCAAGTGGGTCTACAAGAAGAAAAAATGGTAGATGGAAAGGTTGAGATATATAAGGCTAGGTTGGTAGCGAAGGCTTATAATTAGAAATCTTATTTGATTATAAGGAGACCTTCTTATCGGTAGCCATTCTCAAATCCATCATAATACTCTTATCCATAGCGGGTCAAAACAACATTCTTGAACGATGATTTTGAATAGAGCATCTATATGATGCAACCAAACAGATTCATAGCAAATGGCCAAGAGCACCTTATGTGCAAGTTGCATAAATCCATTTATAGATTAAAGTAAGCATATCACTCATGGAATAGGTGATTTCATCAGGCTCTGAAGACTCTTGATTTTGATCAAAATGAGGATGAGCCTTGTGTATACAAGAAGACACAAAGAAGCATGATGGTGTTTTTGGTCTTATATGTTGATGTCATTCTATTAATTAGGAATGATCTAAAGTTATTATCATCAACCAAGATCTGAATATCTACTCAGTTCCAAATGAAATATCTGGATAAGGCGCAATATAGTCATAGGATTAAGGTCCTTTGGGATTGTAAGAACAGGAAGACGGCATTGTCTTAAGCCACCTACATTGGCAAACTTTTGGTTAAGGATATGATGCATTTGTAAATTTATTTATTTATATTTATTGATTTCCCTTTATTATCACATTTGTATTAATTTGTTATTCGAGTATACATGATCATATCACTTACATTGTGCATGATTTGAATACATTAAAAATTATATAAAATATACAAATTATAGACTTCTCATAATATGATAAGTTATTCATGATTAGTTCATGAATTTGGACAATTTAGTAAAAACAGTAATGCACTATCTCCTAAAGGGAAAAATGACTTGTCTTAATCGTTGAAAAGAAATAAGATAACCGAGTGAGAGAGACCATTTGGCTCACTTTCTTGAGCTCAATCCCTCGGCGCACCATTTTTTTTTTTTCTTTTTCATACTAGACCTTCATATTTCAATTTGACATTAAAAAAAAATTCACTGTTAACATCAATTTTTTAGTATAGGATGGAATGATCATTTAATTTTCAATTTTCAAGAATTCCACCCGTCGTGTTATACAATATATAGTGGCAGAGATTTTGAAAATTCAGTACCTTTATAGAACTTTAATTTATTACTGTAGCCTGGGGTTGTATAAAAAAAATTTTATCCGGAGCTCAAACTCTTAAGACAGTGTAGATTCAGGAAAAGTTACACCACCCAAAAAAGCGGTAAAAGAGCAGCAGAAATACAATAGCCTTCCTAGTCCTAGATGGATCCAGTATCTTTTGCTTGGGAAGGGAAAAAACCACTGACATGAACAAGGTACATGTTATTAATAGTTGGGAAAACCTTATATAGGATCCTGTAATGGACCCTCAGCATTTGTCATTAAATTGATTTCCTCCACCCAACTTACCCACCCCATGCCCAGGTTGGGGGCTCATACAAAAACCCAAGTACCGTACGTGACGTGAAAAACACATGGAGGAAAAAAAAAAGTAAAAACCAAAAAAAGAAAAGAAGACAGATAAATTCTGACCAGGGAGCTGAACAATAACAGGCCGTACATTCATCTAGACACAGTACATTTATAGTGGATGCATTCAAATTTTGGAGGTCGCCTGGTGGTTACAGTAGTTGGAAATGTGATGACTCAGAAGAGAAATACAAAAAATGAATTGTAAGCTAAGCAGTAAGCGCTAGCTTCTTTCTCTCTCTCTTCTCAATGAGCGTAGTGGTGGGTGGGTGTGGTGGTAGCAGCAGCATGAAATGGTCTCCAGGCAGAAGCAGTAAGTAAACAGAGGTCTTTCCAACCAAGCTTGAGGGTGCCATTGTCCTCCACCAATGTGTAACCATCAGACGGGAACATTCCCAGGAGAAGAGTGGCTTGAGTGGCTGCATTCCCAGCCAGTGAAACCACTCTGAAACCCGACTGCTGAAGCTTCTCCCTCCAGTTATTGAACTTGACGTCTCCACTCCTCGAAGGCCCACCAACAGCAAGCACGTTTCGGATCTCCCTGGATAGAAGCTGTTGCTCCACAGCGTGCCTCTGTTCGCTCTCCTCTCCGTAGCTCGCCCCAAGCGAGTCAAACAGCGCCGAGTAGTAATGTATGGCCTCCACGAACCTTCCCAAGAAGGAGCCGGCGTGGCTCAGGTCTTGCTCTACAACAGTCACCACTTTTGGTGCTAATCTGAAACTCATTAGCAGATGAAGTGAGTTTCAGAGAAAAAAAAACCGAACACAAATGATAACGTAATGTTTATCTCTTTGACTGGGACGAGCGAATATGGTTGGTCGTGTGAGTGTCTCGTAATTGCATAGAACGAGTAAAAACTATTACAAGAACGACATGAAATTAAGCTTCAAAGGTAAACCACCATTTTCTCTTTTCAAAGATTAATCATGACAAAAATAAACAGCTGGGATGTGGGACAATTAGTCAGTTTGGTTTGGTCTCGCAAAATAACAAGAAGGCACCATCATTTGTTCAATCAAACTGCTAGTATACTGGCTCTAAATTTTTTAGATGTGGCAAAATGGAAAATGGGGTGTTAGGAGTATTAGTATGGGTTACCTCTGCAAGAGCCACAGCGTATTGGTGTCGGAACCTGTGACGTCGTAGAGGGAATGCTGCAACCAATGGACGGCAACAGCCTCCCTCTTGCTCACATTGAGCCTCTCGGGATCCAAGTTCCCAACTTTCTCGGCAACAGGGAAGAACTCGAAGGGAAGGCCCAATTTCTCAGCAAAATCAGTCAAACGCTTGCCTGTGGCTTCCAGGGCCTCCATGGAGGTCCCAAGTCCAGTGAGGCGAACAAAGGGCGGGCCACCGGGTCTGGATGCTAGGATGTGAAAAAGCCCCGGCCACTGCAAGCCTTGCATGATGTCCAGATCTATAATGTGCACTCTCTCCTCCCTCTCAAACGCCTCCTGTATGGCCTGGTTCGCCGTAAAATGAGAGAACTTCACGAAGGGGCTAATGCCGTTGAACACCTGGAAGGCCGATACCAATTTCTGGCTGTGCGGCACTGTGGGCAGCGTCGCATATATACCTAAGCACGAACTTACAAGCCTTGCTGACATTGCTTCTGAGAAGTAAGCCGCAACCCGCTGCGCCGAAGTTCCAAAGGGAGTGGAGAGCTCAGAAATCTCAAGCAGCATCTTGTTAGCCTCTTCAAAGTTGTCAGCTGAAACGGCCTCGGCGCATTGCAGGAGTAGGGTCAGGAGGTGTAACCCTTCCTCGTCTCTCTTCTGCTGCCGCGTCTCTTCCTTCTTCTCTTTAGTTACAATCGCAGCTGACGTCGGGGCTGTTGTTATTGTTGCTGCCGCTCCGGCTGGCTCTGCCGACTGAGGAGAATTTTGCGGTTGTTGGGGCTGTGCCGGCTGCGGCGGATGCACTTGATTCAATGACAGAACTGGAGCTACAGAGGAAGGGCTGGCCTGGTGGTCACTGAGGTGCTGGGCTTGTCCATCAGCGGTGGTGGTGGGGGGTTGCGTCAAACCCCAGTTCAAGTAATGATTCATCACATGAGAAGCCGCAGAATCAGGAAGGGAATAGTGAAGGTTGTCCAGACCGGAGTCCAGATAGAGCTTAAGGCCAGAAGAAGAAGACACTTGCACCTGCCCTTGCTGCTGATATGCTCTCGGCAAACCCACCGGAGGCCCATCCTTCCTCCTCCTTTCCGGGTAATTAGGGATGGGGTTTGGGTCAGTCAAAGAACGAAGTCTGTACTCGAGGATGGAGGCCAGGTTAGGGTTACAAGGGTGTATGATCTCCCTCACATTTTGGATGAGCTGGGGTATGGGAACGTTGGTGGAGCTGTGGATGAGGTCCTTCAAGATGCCGTCGATCCAGGCCGTTGCTGTAGTGTCTTCCATGGAAGGAGGCGTGAGAGGGGGTACAGCAGGAGCCGGAAGAAACGCAGCTGAAGCAAGGGTGCCGCTGGTGTTTCTATTTCTTTCGGGTGGAAACAAGGGCAGGCCGGAGAAGCCACACACGGCGGGTGGCTGAGGTAGAGGAGCCAAGGTGTCAATGTAAGCCAAGTTTGTTGAAGACGTCACAGTGGAATTCGTGGAACAAGGTGAGATAGTGGAGTGGTTGGGGACGTGGGTAGAATTTGGGGTAGCACTGTTGCTGTTGCTGTTGTCATCCCTTGAAGAAATATTATTAGATGGGAAAGACAAAGAAGAGCCACCCCCACCCATGTCGTGGAGAGGGTTAGGATTCATTGCGGTGAGAGGTCGGCGTGAAAACCTGTGATAAGAGCCAGTTTGGAGCTCCACTTCGGAAGCAGTCCTCTTCCTCACCATCTTTGCACGCTGAAAATGATGATTTAGTTGGTCGCAGCCGCTGCTTATGGAGGTGCTGGTCAAAGGAGTTAAGCTCGCGCCGGCGCTGCCATTGGCATCCATTTCTCTACCATTGTCACCGAGAAGAGCACAAGCAGCAGCCATGGAGAGGGGCCGGAGAAACAAAAGGTAAGGAAATAGAAGCTCTGGGATTTGTTCTTCATATCAGCTAATTAATTATCATTTAAGTAAGAAAGGTGGAAACAGTTGTTGAAATGAGAGAGGGGCATCCAAGTAGATAACGGTGCCAAGGCTGGGACAGGAGCTTTGGGATTCTTCTCTCTCCCACACACAACTCAAAGTCTCAAATCTCAGCCTCCAACACACCCTCCTGCCTTTTCCTATTTTATAAATAATAAATATAAATAGGCCCAAAGGGCATTTCCTTTTGGATGCTTGTGATTTCTTCCAACCGATAACACAAAAAAAGGGGAGCAATGCTGGAAGAGATGGCTGGTAGCTAAACGTCTTTGTGTGGATGAATTTATTGCAGTGACTGGAGTAGTGGTGTGGTGGTGGATGGATTTATTGGCCAATTAGTATTAGCAAAAAAAAAAAAAATAAGAAAGAAAATGATAATAATAATGAATTGATGGGGTGAGAGATATAAGTGGACAGGCATGGGAAGGATGAGCAGCAGCAGCCGCAGCAGCCGTAATGCAAATGCAGCGTAGGCAGTGGCAAGTGTTGGGTGGTAGCAGAGGACGGGGAGCGATGATGGAGGGCTGTTGCCTTGTTGGCTTGCTTTTGCCTCTTGTTGCTCTGTTGTTCGTCGTTGCCTGTTTGACGTATTTTTCAAGTGTCTTCCTAAGCCTATCACCATATGGATACTCGACTTCCAGCGTTTCCGAGCGGGCCGATCCACTCCCTCCTCTTTTTAAAAATGCCTTCATTCATATTAATTAATTCTTTCATTACCACCTGCCACACCTTTTTCTACTTCCATGTTTTTCAATTTTTTTTTCCTCTCCTTTTAGCGAAACTAACTAGAAATAGTTTATTTCTTTTGCTACAAGAAATTCGCATTCACCACAGTGACAAACATGTGCTGTTAAACAGATGAATAAAAATCTTAAAATAGATGAATTTTAACAATTCAAATCTCATACACTTCTCTTAAGACTTTCCATTTTGCTTAACAATTCAAATCCATTTTCCTTCATCTACTTCTTCAAATATGCAAAATATTAAATATTATATATATACATATATGAAACATCAAAAGGGCATTTGAAAATAGCAAAGCACCCTGCTTTTATGGCTACATCTGATGGCCATGAACCAAACCAGAATGATGGTTCTTTTTCTCAATTTTTCTACAAATTGCCAGCTATGTACATTTCCTGATTTTGACTTTTGAAAAGCCTATTATAGGTGCTGTTTGAACCAGGGATCTTGAAGTGCATCCATTTTTAAGACTTATAGGTAGGTACATTACGAATTTACTTGCAGTGAACTGCATACACCTTTGCCTGGATTCTTGACAATTGCATTATATGAACTATGGAGGATTGATTACTTAGTATTATAGCTGATGTTGGCTATCAAAGCATGTTCGAGAAAATCCTTTTATTTTCCTAATTATGAAAAGTAATATCAGACAATTAAGTGATTTTTTTACTATGGCTAGCCTTAGATACAGTCTTAAAATATATCGAGGCATGGAACTAACAAAAAGGAAAAAAAATGTGATATTGAACAGATAGGCTACTGAAGAAATTGGGGAAAAGGGGATTTTTCTGAAAGTGGGTTTTTCTTACCAAGGAAAGATATTTCAGTACCATGGGGTCGGTTCGTCATGATGGATGCTAAAAGTCAAATATTGCAGCTACTTATGAACCATGCTGTTAGAAAAAAACAATGGAAAAATGAGAAAAGATCGCTTTCATGAACAGAATAGGACTCTTTCCTTTCATCAATATTTGGTTTTTTTCTATGTTCGAAAAGGATCACAAGCTATCCAAACAACTTCATCTCTCGAGACCTTGAATTGCTCTGTAACTTAAAGGTGGATGCTTGTTCCAAACCTCATATGGAGAGAGGGTTCCTCTTTTGGATATGGTCCAAATACTATCAAGTGTGAATAGAAGATGTCCTAATAATTAAAATTTTAATATATACCGTGCCATTCTGCCGAATTAATGACTTGAAATTTTAATCAAGTTGATAAGTAATAGACTAAAAGTTTGTTTAGTATTTTAAAAAAAAAAAAATGTTTTCAATGAAAGTTTTTCCTTTAAAGATCATCTATTAAGAGTTCATTTGATAGTGATTTTAAAAAACGTTTTTAATATTTTTAATGCTTAAAATTTTTCATCATTCAACTGTTAGAAATATTATAAACGCTTTTTATAATCACTCCTAAACGTACTAAGTATTTTATCAAGAATTCTCATAAATGATTTTTAAATTTTAAAAGTGTTTTTTAAATCTTATTAAGAATGTGTTTTGAAGTAATTTTAGAAAGCATCTATAGTATTTCTAACACTTGAATGATAAAAAATTTTAAATATTAAAAATGCTTCTTAAAATCATTATCAAATGGGATCTAAGAATGTGTTTGATAGTAATTCTAAAAAATGTTTTTAATCATTTTAATACTTGAATAATAAAAATTTTCAAGTATTAAAATATTATAAACGCTTCTTAGAATCACTATCAAAAGGGTTCTAAGAATGCATTTAGTAGTGATTTTAGGAAATATTTTTAGTCTTTCTAACACTTGAAAGATTTATTTTTGAAGTGTTAAAAATATTAGAAACACTTCCTAAAATCATTGGCAAATACATTGTAAATACCTAATTTAATTTCAAAAACTCTTTTTAACCTTGAAGTACTTTCCAAAAACACTTTCAAATGAGCTCTTAATCCATGCTAAGATCAACCTTTTAAAATTCAAAACCCATTTTTTAACCTCAATAAGAGTTTTAATATTTGTTTGATTAAATTTATTCAAAAAATATAACTTAACAAAAAAAAACCCTTAACATGAAAGTCAATAAAATATTGTTTTGGATCGAAACCTTATAACGATTTATATAAAAAGATTATTTTATATTCAATACAAAAATTTATAATATCAATATTTTTCTTTAAAATTGATTACTTTGATTTCATCTTTACTTTTAGACTAGAATAAAAAAATAAAAGTTATCCTAATTATACATGTTAGGTCTATTTCTAATTGGGCTGAAGTCTTAACATGCTTTCCTTCTACCTTCAATATTTTAACTATGGTAATTTTTGTGTAGGCAAGGAGAAGAAGTCATAACAATCAGCCTCTATATGTTGGTAACATTGTGAGGAATTGTTCCCCTTCTTCGGCCTACATTTTTCTCTATTATTTTGCTTCCTCTTAATTAGTGAATAAAAGGATTTAGTATTTAGATAGTTATTTATTTCACTTCACCTACGAAGTATACTTATATTGAAGATGATGATGATAGGCATAGGCCCTTTTTGCCCTCAAAAGACGAGTATGTTTTGAATCAATCAGAGAAAGAAAAAGTAGGAAGAGAATAATAAGCTATAGTGATAAACGAGGAAGAAACAAAAAGATGGGTATTAATAATTGTGAGTTGTGAGCTGCGGGAACAATTATTTTTCTCGAAGAAAACAAAGCGTAATTCAAGTGCATAGACATGTATTTGACTCACAAGCCCACTTTTGAATCGATTTTCACATGGGTAAACGTATTTTTTAATTTCATATGCAAACATCTCATGCAGATTTCGAGATGCGGCCTGGCCTATTTCATAGAATTGGTTTTTGCTTCGTTGATAGCAAAGGGAATAGAATATTAAATAAATCAACAAACAGTCTCGAGAGGCTGCCTTCTCTTCTACCAACTTGTTATCTATAAAATATAATTCATTGTGCCTCTCTCTTGTTTAGGTAGCCGGTAGCCCTACATTTGTTTCATGTTTAAGATTTATGGATCAATATTAAAGTTTAGAAATCAAGGAAATGAAGGGAATGTTATGGAGCGAAGCCATTTAGTGATTTAATTTAAACTATTAAATATATTATGGAGTCATTTGGGATAGTTTTAAGTTTTTGTTTTTTAACACTAAAAGTAGCCCTAGAAGTAAAAGCATAAGAATATTCATGAACTATAAATTCAAAATATTTTTATTAAAAATAATAATAATTTGATATTTAAATAAATTAATTAGAAAATAAATCTTCTTCAGAAAAATTCAAATCTTTTGTTTCTTTAAAGAACAAATGAATCTTATTCATAGAATTAGGGAATTACAACAAAAATAGGAAGTTACAACTAATTACAAGAATTTGAAAATAAAAAGAAAATCTATTGTAATAAATTCTCTAATATGCCCCCTCAAAATGGAGCTCCAGAGGAGACGCTAATCTTGACCCGTAATTCTTGGAAGCGGCTTCATGGAAACGGTTTAGTAAGAGCGTCGGCAAGCTGATTTGTTGAGGAAACATGAGTAACACGAAGAGCACATGATTGAACTTGATCTCAAATAAAGTGATAGTCAATTGCCACATGTTTCATGTGCGAATGAAAGATTGGATTAGAACAAAGATAGGTGACACCAACATTGTCACAATAGATAACAGGCGGTGTAGGTAGAGTGACGCCAAGTTCTGTGAGAAGGGAACAAGGTAACTAATCGATACTCAACCTCTGTGGATGACCGAGTAATTGTACGTTGTTTCTTGGATGACCAAGAAATTGGATGACGACCAAGATAGACAATATAGGCACTCGTAGAGGTATAGTCGTCTTTGTTGCCAGCCCAATCTGCATCCAAGAAGGCATGAAGAGAAAGTATATTTGCCTTATGAAGAAATAATCCATGAGTCAATGTGCCACATAGATATCGAAGCAGTCATTTTGCAACATTCTAATGTTCAGACGTCGGGCGATGCATGAATTAGGATAGCTTGTTAACAACATACATCAATGAAGTGATGAAGATCATAACCTTCAAGAAGAGATTGGATTTGAAGGCTCCATGTGAGATAATTGGTGGATGAAAATTTGGTTATATTGGAGAGATTGATTGTAAGGAGGGGATGTTGAGGATCTTGGGAGTTTTGGATGATAATAGGATCGTTGGTGGAAGAGAAGGATGCACTGGAAGCCATTGAGGAGAAGGAAAAAAAAAAAGAAGAAGAAAATACGCCCAAGAAAATTAGGCTCTGATACCATATTAAAGTAGAGAGAGAATTATTGAGAAATGATGACTTTTCTTTTCCATTAATTAAGAATGAATATATATATATACAAAAGCCAAAACATAAAAATAGGAAACAATCTACTCAAAACACAAAAATAGAAAACAACCCTAGAATTAGGGAATTACAATAAAAATAGGAAGTTACAACTAATTACAAAAATTTGAAAATAGAAAGAAAATCTATTGTAATAAATTCTCTAATACTTATTAGAAAATAGGAGACATACTTGATCTAATCACCTTCTCTACTTGCATTTTATCTTTACAAAATGGTTTTACTGATTAAGTGGCAAATAGGTTTTCAATTGAATGAATAATTAGCTTAATAATACTACTTAGGAAAATGTTACGACATTAAAATGGTACCTACTAAAGAAAACCATTAATATATATATAATACTTAGATAATTAAATAAGAGTACAAAAGAATAAGATAATCGCATAAACAATAAGACCGAAAATTATATACCATACACTAATTGATTAACTATACCTTTTTGGTAGATACCAATAAAATATAATTATGTATGTATTAAAACTTTGTTACTTAACTCCAATTGGGTACCATTTTTAAAGTTAAAAAGGGATTTAGAATAATAAAAAATCTTTTATCTTTTTCTTTATTATATTAAGGAAATATTTAGAGTAAAAAACTAAGACTAAAAATGCACTTTTGATTTTTCCCCAAAAAGCTTTGAAAAGCTAATATTTATTTTAATTCATATTTATAATCTTATTAAAAAAGGGATTCTACATGAATAATAGAATCATCAAATATTAATAAATCTTTTCTTTTTTTCAAGAAGATCTTCTATGTCATTTTTTTTTAAATGACTTTTTTAGAAGTTAAAAGTTATGCCAAATGAGTCCCTAAAGTTAAAATGATAATTATCGTTGGGAAGTCTTGACTTTTTATGTTCTTTCAAGGGCAATCATAGCCTCTTTTTTTTCTTTTTAATTTTTTTAAACTTATTATTTACTATTAATAAGATTAAATATGTCGAATTTAATAGTTTCAAAAAAATTATTAAGTCCATTTGTACTACATAATATAACTTAAGTAACAATTAACTAGTTTTATAAAGTGTAAATTAACTATAAAATTTCCATACATAACATAAATTTCACATCTAGAACCAAACACAGGATTATGACCGACATTCGAAACGTTTGACTCCGACACACAATATTCAAATGGTGCAGAAAACAAGTTTGGCAGCTCGAGCCAACTCTTCAGAACCTATACATACCGCAAATCACTTTGTAGTTTGTGCTCAGACGTGCCTCTAGACCCACTTCGACCCAACTTCAGGGTACAATAAACTTTAATATAATTAATATCAAAATTTGTGCTTATATATACGAAGCCAAAGTAATCCATAAGAAATGTTGTTGCCCTCTGTTAATGAGTTATTCTAATTAGTTTAGGTTGTTGTTGCCCTCTCTTAATGAGTTAGACTTACTAATTTAAGTTGATAGTTTTATTGAATATTTTATTATTTTATATTCAATTCTATGTACTTCTTGGGTTTTTATATTAACTTTGAAATTATGAGATTATTGTTAATCCATTTATAGGGTCTTTCAGGTGAGAATGGTTGACTAATTTCTGTGAATAATGACATGTTGAAGTGTATTATAATCATAATCGTGTAAGAGGTCAAATTTTAAATAGAAAAACAATAAATTAAGAGGAGCACTTGGGCTTTCTTAGGGAGTGCTCAATCTCCTTATGTGAGCAATCAAACACTTGTGCTTTATTTTGTGTAATTCTTTCCTACTTTAATCAATTTTTAATTATCATTTTTGATCCCGCCATTAAGGTTTGTTCATCTACAAGCTCACTTATTGTTATGTTTTTACGAACCTTGAGCTTTAGAATTTATTGTTATTATTATCTATGCATTTTTAACACTTGCAAAGCTTTCACTTTAACGGAAATTGGTTATGGTGGTTAATCGTATTATCTCAAATTGTTGAGGAGTTCACTACAAAGCATATATATATATATATTGTGTCATGGACATGAAGATACAAGTCTTTGTACTAACCAATGTAAGACATTTTAATGAAGATAATGTTTGATCTAAGTAAACTAGGTACTATTCTTTCATATTTATTGAATTTTCTTTATGATTTATTAATTTGTGATTCTTACAATTATAGAGTTTTTGGGAAATTATTAGGTTGTTTCTCATGCAAATCACATGTTAATTATGAGATTTTATTTATTGCTTTAATAATTGAATATTAATATTGATCAAAGAACTTATAAAGAGAATAAACAACGAATTTTTGGTTTACAAAAAAGAGAAACTATTTATTTACCCTCTTTTAGATAGTTGCATCAACCAAGATCCAAATTACCCTAAACAATTGCTTTCCCTTTTTTTGGTTTTTGGTTAGGAATGACAATAGGGTAAGTATTTTTTAAATAACCATCTCATCTCATCCTTAATAGAATGAGTTTGGGAAAAGCTTGAAAATGATAAGGGTGAATTTAGGAATTTTTATTTGGGGTGAGTTCGAGTGCTGTCTTGTCTCACCTGTCAATTATATATATAATTAAATAAATATAATTTGATTTAATTTTGTTGTCTTTTTTAAATACATAATATATATATATATATATGAATAAATTATACAATAAAAAATTGAATTAGAATTTTTTTAAAATTAAAATTAAATAGAGTGAGGCAGACGCATTTATGGGATATTGCTTATTCCACCTCAACTTACCCGTTGTCATTCCTAGTTTTACTAGTATTTATTGTGTCTCTATAATAATCTACTACTCTCCCATGTAAATATTATTTACTTTAAGCTTAATAAGTCATTACAACTTTGAAATGCATTTATATGATTTCTATAAACAAACAACCCTTGTAGGGTTGGATAAAGGAAAGTTCGAATCAAGGTTAGAGATTGACTTTGATATCATTTGTAACGACCTACTCATCCCCATCTAAAAATTGTTTGCTTTGAGTCTAATGGTCATCACAATTTTAAAACATGTCCATATAATTGAGATAAACTCATATATATATATATATATGACAAAAATTTCTTTGTATATCTTATGTGAAATATCACAATGGCCTCTAATATAAATACAATATCCATGTTATATCCTATGAGATTGTTGGCATACATAGACAAACACTCCTTGCATGATTGGATAAACAAAGTCTCACATTGGGGTTAAAGATTAGATTTGTGACTATTCTATGACGATATGCTCTCTCTCATGTAAATATTATACTTTTTTTTAAAACATCTCTAGATGATTTTTATAAACAAATGTCCTTTGTAAAGTTAGATAAATGAAGGCTCACATTGGAGTTGACGATTGGTTTTGATATCATTTTATAATAACTTACTCTCTCTTACGTAGATATTGCTTACTATGTTCCCTTTAAAAGAAATCTACACACTCCAGAAAAATTCATACATATATAGTATTAAGAATTTTTTTTCTTATTATATTGAAAAATGTTTCAAATTCCATGTTTAGTTAATTTATAAGTCATTGATATTTTTTCAGTAGGATAAATTCATATAAAAGAGTTTTCTATTGTCTTAAAATCATTCTTATACTAAGATCTTCTTTTAGGAATATGTATCTTTGACAATTCTATAATTAACTTCCATTCATAAAATATTTATCATTATATATTTATATATATTAAGAATAACTCTTTGTTTTTTTTTTTTTTTTTGTTCTCTTATTTTTCTTCTTCTTATTGTATGCTAGTGTGGTTTTTCATAATATATTTGATATAAAGTAGTAAAATCACCTCTCATAAAGACACTGCATCATTATTGTGTTCGACTTTAAAAAGTATTTACATGATTTCATTGACAAAGTTAGATGGAGATCCACATTAGGGTTAGAGACTAATTTTGATACAATTTATAATGACATGCTCCCTTCATATAAATATTATCTACTTTTATAATTATGCTACATAATTGAAAGAAACTTGTGTAAAGATAATGTTATAAACTTCTTTTCCTACAATGTGAGATATCTAAATCTAATTTGGATTGTAATTTTGGCCACCTTAGATGAAATAGTACTAATTTCATACCCACTCTCTTTTAATGTGTGACATTTATATAGTAACCTCGTTTTTGTAGAATATGAGGGTGTTGTAGTAATTTGGACCCGCGTAGCTTTATGGATTTAATCAACTTTATGGATTTAATCGGATCGTGCTCATGGATTTTACAATTGTCAATATGATAAGTAACTCTAGTCATGTCATGTGTTACTTCAATAATTACTCATTTAAGTAGTACTTGGCTTAATTTACTGAGGTACAAAAATAAAAGGACCTAATCAAACTAGATTATCTTAGAACCTTATACTAATTTAGCTTTATATGTCCACCTCCATCTATCAATTAGACTCTAATGTCTAATCTAATTACAATTCTATCATCATCCACTAATTTTTTTATTTTATTTTATTTTTTTTGAAATGGCTTAATCCGGAGGGCGTGACTCCCCAGAATTTCACATCAAACATCTAACTATGGCGGGTGTCCTTAATTCCTTGAAGATTCCCACATGGGCTTTGAATTGAAATTTTGTAAAAGGTTTGAGATTTTTGTTTGGTTTATTTGTTTCTTTTTAATTCAATTATAAGTCTTCTCATTTACCCTTACATTCTTTTGTTTTGATGAATCTCGGAAAAGAACGAAGTTTTTACCATTTAGTTAGAAAAATGGTAGATGGTGATTAAATATTAAAAGCTTTTGCATTTACACTGAATTTATCATGAATTGGGTAATATTGGTGAATTTGATGATGCATCTAATACTGTTCAATTTTAAATTTTTTCAAAAAGCTTGTTACAACTTTAAAATTTATTTTAAATTTTGAATAGTTTGTAAAAAAAAAAAAAATAATAATTATTACCTTGCCAATGTCTATCTAATTTGAACTCCTACATTAAACCAATCACAATTAATATTATAAAAAATCCTAAATTCAAATATAGTAATGCTATAAAAGTAATTATCAATTATTAAAATTAATTTTTAATAAATCTTACCCTTATAAATAGCATAAAAATTTTAAAAGGGTTATCTTCCACCTTTGTATTCCAGGGTCAATCTTATTTAACTTGAAAAAAATCTTTGCATCGATGTCTTGTAGAAATGACAATCGAGACTGATTTACAAAAGCTAAAAAATATCACAAAATATAATTTTTCACAAGGAGAAGTATGGTTTAAAATAAAAATTATTTCCAAATTTAAGAAGTTCAGGATTTGATAAAGCACATAAATCCCATAAAAAATTTCGAAGGGCATATAGGGTTGAATGGAAATCATTTTCTATATATGAGAAATTAAAATTTAACGAGGGCAATCCAAGGAAAGAGAAGTGTGGAGGATGAAAACAAAAAAGAAAAAAAAATGTGAATGGAAGGAGAGAGGCCTTGGAAAGGGTAAAAAGAAGGAAAAGCGAGGCGAAGGGAGAGGACAGGACTGAAATGGTATGAGTGGTGGTGGTCGAGTAGAAGCTGTCAAACCACAGTTCCCCAAAATGCAACGTAGTGTTTGACATTTTGCTTTCAACTGCATCATCATTATCAGCTTTTTCTTCTTGATTTTTGTTTTTATATTTCTCCCCTCTTTTTTTTTGACTCCACCTCTTCTTTCCTTTCCCTTCTTATCTTTTGTGTTTATAGATTGCAACACCACTGACATGGATAGGACTCTGATTACTGTCAAATAAAAGCTGCACATTTCACGAGAACAAAATTTGAATTATTCGATGTTTTATTTTTTGAAGCCTTTTTAGTTGGCGTGTAAAAGTCGAACGTCTTTTATACCATCTTTTCCCTTTCAGATCCTCTTCCTACAAGGCTACAACTATAACACGTGAGAGACCCTATCAATATTCCACCCCCAAAAAGAGAAAAATCACCTCTGCATATGTATGCCCTCAGGCCTCAACCTTGTTCCTTCTTTTTCAATTTTCTATTTACTACATTGTGCCTCCCTCTCGCCTTCTCTTTGGGCCTTTTTTTCCTTGGTCCCCCACCCTTGCCCCCAAAACACCCATGACCCGTCCCATTTCTTCCAATTTTTTCTGAAACATGGTACCAGGAGTGTCATCCCAACTAACACCATGTTCTAATAAAAGATGGGGTTTTAGCTTTGCTTTTCTGAAAGCAATGAAAGCTTTCAAATTTGAATCTTGTGAGGATGAATAAGACATGATTTTATGCTGTTCCAGAGTTTAGCTTTTTCAAAAATATTGGGAGTTTTCCTTTATGGTACAATGAGTCATCTAATTTTTAACCTCTTTGGACTTTGGAGTTCTAGTATTGCCCAAAGTTGTATGTGTAGTTAATGGTTTTCCATTGCCCCCTCATACAATATCCAACTTCAACCATAGGAGTTGCAAAAGCTAGCTCCAACCTTAGCTTAAATCTTTAATTACCGACGTTGGTGCTATTTTTGTTAAAATTGGTGAATCTACTCTTTTTTTTTTTTTTTTTTTTTCCGAAAAAAGAAATTAAAAAATCTATAGATCTAAACGCATTCAAAGACACCAATGGAGCGATTTCACTTACAAGTGTGGCGGGGGGAGAGAGAGTAGTGGAATTGTAAGAGCATATGAGACGGGCGCATGTTAGCTAATAGTTATATATATGCATGGTTGAGGTGAATGGTAAGAGGTTTGGAAGCAACATTTTTGACGTATGCCGTGGGCAGCATCCACTTTTCTCTGTTTCTAAATTTATATGGACGCAGTTGTTGTGTTGTATAAAGGTCGAATGTTTGGTAGACTAGTTCCGTCCTTTTCCTATCAATAAATATTATCGTTTGTGCATGAATATTTTAACGTAATGTGACTGTTTCCCCCTTGCATGTGACCTGCCTCCATTTCAATCACCTTCCTCAATTCCCCATCCATGCCCCACACCCCCTATCTATATATATATATGCATGCCTTTCCACGCGCCTCCATTCATGCAGTATCATCGCCTTCATTCATTCATCTCTACTATTATCAAGACCATTTTATCATTTCAATCGAATAATAATTTACAAATTATAAGAGCATGCAGGAGCAACTTCAGAATTTTCGTATCTATTTGTTTTGGTATCATCACCCAGCTAGCTCTTGTAGTTTGTATTTTACTTAGAATATTAAGTTGGGTTTGGCTTCACACATATGTCTCATATGGGATGATCGATCAGATCGATGTAAAGATGATACTACACCAGAATAGTTCAAATGAGTAGAGCCTATATGCACAGCCAATCCCATGTGCCACACTCTTTACATGTATAACTTTTGAATTACACACCTCGTGTGCTGGTCAAGTTGGTTAATTCCTGATATATAAAACTCACCATCTCCACCATCTTCATCTCCATCTCCAAGCCTCTGGTCATTGTCTCATAAAAATTAAAATTATGTCCAACCAGACAATACTAAACTGTAGCAGCTCAGAAAAATCTCCGGGTCCCAAAGTCTTGTTTTCATGGGTTGATTGACGGGAGCCAAATCAAATGAATTTCCTCGTTATATTCCATCCTCTAAACTGCAATAAGCAAATAGTCCGGTGTATATCATAATGGCATAATTACAAATGATAAGCACAGTGTTCACGGCATCCAAAAAAGGGCAAAGCAACACAAACATACTAGGCCCCCCCCCTCTTGAGTAAAATATAATTAAATTCAAACATGATGTGAAAGTGAGGGACAAAATCAGCAGTTCTATCAAAGGATACGGGCCATCGGGTATTTGATTCATTTGGTTTCCTTTTTGTGGTGCCAAAAACAGACGCAAAGTCTAGCAAAATAGACGCTACTAAATCAATCGTCGAAGTCAATTCATAAGGGAGCTGGCGGGTCCTCATTTTTTGTACTTGTGTCGGACTGTTTTATTTCTCTATCCGTAGTATGTTTCACTCATAGTACCGCCCACTTGGTCTACAAATTTTTACTCCTTTTACTTCGTTCGATGGCCTTCCTGATGAACATCGCTAGTGCTCTTTCTCTGATTATTGAATTCTTTTCACGAGGCACAGTGTCGCTTGTGGAAATTAACATGTTTTGTTTTTTTCGAAATTATTATTTTTGGATTTTATCATCGAGAAATCTTCTCGTTGGGTCAAATCTATGTCCAGTGGCCCAATTCCAACTTTATATAGCTGCGTTAGGAGGATCATCACTTGTCCATCAAATTAAGAGCTGCCACGTGGATAAGAAGCTCTAGACACATCGAAGAACAGTAATATTTACGAAAATTCTAAGATACCGAATTCATAATTATTGAAGATGTGCTGGAGTCCTTGGATCCTGATCATACTTAACTCACTAATCGATAAAACATGTGCACTTCCACGGATGAAGAAACCGATGCTCCCCTTTACACGTTTCCTCTCCAGTCATTTTCACCTTTTTGTTAATAATGGATAATGCAAAACAAGAAACATCATCTTTGGATGCATGTAAAAATTATCATGGATCATCAATATTGAGAGAATAAAAATTTAATCAAGAAATATTACCTTTTCACATTGATTCATGATACCAAATTTGAATTTGAGTTACTTTATCAATCAAGTCATTACTCTCAATTGATTGATGAAAAAATATGTAGTGTGTGGTTGTTTTTATAATAATATAACCTTATAAATTTTTTGAGAGTATGCCTTGAGAGACCTCAACCCAATTTGTATATATTCATCATGCCTTCCTTCAATGATCCTTTTAAATTCATATCAGTTACCTTTTCATTCATTGCACCTCATCAAAGGTGCATCTAAGTTATACTATTCATTTTCCCTTCTACTTGTTCATACCACTATGCACAATTATATGATTCTAATTATTTTTATTTTCATAAATGGTGGAAGAAAAAGGAACTTTTAATAACCTTCCCACATTATATATATATATATATATATTGTGTTATAAATATTTATGGTAATTGGTAGTGACAACACTATTACCATATTTTGTACTTTTACTATGTTGGTATTATCCCTTTAAGTTATAAATAAGAGTTTATGAATTAATGAATTTAAACCCCGAAAGTAAGCTTGTTCCCCGCATGTGAAGCTACAGTTATGTCACTGGTCAAAAGCAGTCAGAAAGCTCACAATAATCCACTGATAGCAAGATTCGGTTGCCAAAAAGTCAAAAGTGATACAATAAAAAGTCAGTTTTATTGTTCACTATTCACTTCATGGGTGGTTACTATCCACAATTGAAGTCAAAAGTCCATAGTGGCTTGTCATCTGCCTTGTACTGTTTAAGATTCTTGTTTCAGCTATTTAAGGAAGTTAGTTCCTCATTTGTAAGCACCATTCATTTTCCATTTTCTACCTTAAGCTCTCCATTTTCTCTTCTTTCTCTCTCAAGATGTAAGCTCCCCAAGCCAAAGCTTTCCTAAAAGCTTTCATATCATTTTCATTGTAAGATGTCATTTCTCCTTATAAGTATGTTTTTCAAGTTATGTAATATAAAGGTGATTACTCACTAGATTTGTCAATATGCTATTAGGCTTTAGATTAAGATCTTAAAATGAGTTCGATTTTCAAAGCCATGTCTAGGAAACCCACAGATTCTCAAGAATTTATAGTAAACATTGAAGAGATCAATTATCCTAAGACCTAAAATGATTTAGATGATTGGAAGTTACCCAAGGTATCTAATCAAGAAATTTATAAGAAATGAACCTTTAAGTTCTTTACAAACTACACTATTAAGACACTTGAACAGACCGTAAGCTTAGAATAGGAAGATCAAGTGATAAGACTCTTGGATAGTAGATCCATAGAGAGACATAAGAAAGACAACAACTTCATACACTTTGGTATGATTCAAGTTGCAGCCAAGCCTTTGACAAGAATAGGTTTAAACACATCAATTGTCATGTGTTTAAGGGATAATAGACGTCTTGATTACCAAGATTCTATTATTGGTGCAGTTCAAGCAGGATTGAATGATGGTCCTGTTTAGTTCTAATGTTACCCTAACTTCACAATTAGATTAAGAGATGCCGGCATTTTAAATTCGGTTGTCTTCTATGTTAAGACTCATGGATTCAAGTTTAAGGAAGGAAACAATCTTGTTTCCATCATCACAAGATTTGCTTATAAGAGTATGACCGTAAGTGTTGGATTTGGAGCACTGTGTACCAGTCCCAAGGGTGAAACTATTATGTTCCACTAAGATGTACTAAACAAGTCAAATTTCATAATCCCCAAAAGGATCATGTGGAATGAGGTTGAGTTTCCAAAAAAATGGCATTTTGCCAATGTCGTTCTAGCCTTAGAACAAAGATTTGAGAGGATTGAATAGATTGTTCAATACCCATATGAAAGTGGAGATTTGGTTTTCTCCAACTCATTCAGACATTCTAGTAACCCTAAAATTTTAGATTATGAACCTTCTAGAGCTTCAAGTTCATCTATCTCAGTAAGAACCACTAGGATAGAAGAATGATTCACTTCAACGAATCCTAGGAACATTAAGCTAATAGGTGTTAGGAATCACGCCAACCTAGCTAGGCCCTTTTATACGAAGGAAAATAAGTCTACCTAAGGATCACAACATGATGAATCACCGGATATGTCTCCCACATATCTGTAGATGATTAACACCATAAGCTTAGATTTTGAGAATTTTGAGATTAATAAGGATCTCTTAAGACAAAACTTCTATTCTGAAGCCAACAAAGAGAAAAAAGATTGGTTCTTTAGCAAAGTCCATAAGGTTCTTAGAACTATCTACCAAGAAGAATTTCACACATACTTAAGATAATAATAGAAAAATGCTAAGTATTGGATCTAGTTTAAACTCTTCAAACAAAAGGAATATCCAGGTTACCCAGGTAAGCGTGTTAACAACACATCCACAAAAACTAAGATATGGAAAACTAGTGACAACACTATCATAGAATCCATTCACCCCCCAAAAGCCAAAATAGATGAAAATATTAATGGTATGATAATAAGAGCTTCACCTTTTAAGACTAAGCCAAATGATAAAGGAACTGCTAGTGCAGTAGATGTTAGAAGAATTATGGAACAAAACAACTGCATTAGCAAGTTTCTTAAGACTCTAGGTGATCAATTGAATAGGGTTGAGGGGATCATTGAAACCTAAGATCATATTAAGACATCTTTTGTTAAGAATGATAATAAGCCTTTATTTAAGCAGTTCAAATTCTTTATAAAATTCCAAGAAAATCCTTATGTTAATCAAGAATTAATAGAAAGGATTAGTCAAAAGGTAAAAAAAAATAGCTTAATTGTCCCAAAGACACCTCAGTCATCTCATAGGAAAATTAATTTTATTAATGAAGATATTAGTTTTGAAGCAGAGGCTAATGGACTAATCAAGATCTTTAAGGAACCACCAGACTAAAGAATTTTAGGGATTATCCATAACCAAGAAACCCCTAAGACTAGGAATTTCTACCATAGGCCAACCTTTTCTGATATGCAGTATGAGGGAAGAAATCAGCACACTCAAGCTTCCTATACCAGTGGAACCATTTATGAATGGAACATAAATGGTATGCATGAGTATAACATACTCACTAAGCTTCAAGAAATGACCATGGTTAGCACAACCTATAAGTTAAACAATAGACTGTCAGATCATGCTTTAGCTTAAACACTTGTTGTTGGGTTTATAAGTTAGTTAAAAGGATGGTGGGATAACTATCTCACATTTGATGATAGGAATGGTATCCTAAAAGGATATAAGATAAATGAGGATAGTGAAGTTGTTAAGGACGAAGAAAGTCAAGATATAGATGATGTAGTGGCTACTCTAATCTTCTCAATATCGAAACACTTCATTGGAGATCCTGCAAAGATTAAGGATAGAATTGCAAATCTCTTAACCAACCTTAAGTGTCCCAAACTTTATACTTCAAATGGTATAGAAACATTTTCCTAACAAAAGTCATGTTAAGACCAAACTATAGTCATTCTTTTTGGAAAGAAAAATCCATCCCAAGACTACCTAGACTTTTCTATGAAAGGATTAGGATTAAGATAAGAAAACAATTTTAATGATCAAATCCCTTATGATAAGCTAACATTTGGAGAAATTATAAACATTGCTACAACAGAAGGAATAAGCTGTGCAATGACTTTAAGCTTAAGCAACCAATGAAAAATGAACAAAAGATCTACAAAAATGAGTTTGGTACATTTTGTAGCCAGTTTGGATTTAGTCAAAAGGAAGCCAAGCATTCCTCTAAGCAAAGTAAAAAAAGACAAGTAGGAAGAAAGCCTAGTGAAGAAAAGTTCTATCATAACAAGAGAGGTACTCATGGGAAGTACAAAATGAATGAGACCAAGAGATCAAGACATATCCAAATGAGGATGAACAAGGAAGCACAGAAAAAAGTTAGAAACTCTCTCACAATCTAACCTAATTTGTTTTAAGTGTGGTAAGTTAGGCCATTATAAGAAATATTGTAAATTTAAAAAGAAAATTAATAACTTAAATGTTTCAAAAGATTTAAAAGATATGTTTTACGAAGTAATGCTAATCTCCTCAGAATTTGAATCAAAGACTGGTTCAAATAATGAAGATGATATTAATCAACTAGATAGTGATGAAGAGATTTCAAGTCAAACATCTAATGACTAAAAAGATTGCATTAAGGTCAATTGTGATTGCCATCCTAAGACTATAAATGTTATAAGCCAAGAACAAGAGTTAGTTTTAAATGTTTTAAGAAAAGTAGAAGATGAAAATGTTAAACAAGAACTTTTTGAAGTCTTTAAGAAATCTATCTATAAGCCAGAAATTAAGAAAACGATAAACCCTTATAACCTAAATGAAATCTTAACAACATTTAATCAGAAGTCTCCCAAAGACTTAACCATTAAGGATCTTCAAGAAGAAGTAAGACAAAACTCAAAGTGCGAGGAATGCACCAGCTTCAAACTTTAAAAATTGCTCACGTCTGTTGAGAGACTTTTCTCTGCCTGATGAGGTACCAGAAGTAAGTGACTGTGATATTCTGATGATCAACTCAAATCAACAGTTCAAACCACTTTTCAAAACTATGGATCATTTCAGTGGGCTGAAAAACCGGCTTTCAAAAGCAAAGGCAGCCGCTCAAAAGGATAAAGGACTTTCGGTGGATTAGAAACGATTTCAAATATGCGGACTTCAAAGGTCTTCAAATCCGATTCAAATAGTCTATAAAAAGACTCCATTTCTCAGTAGAAGACATCATAAATTTTAAAGAGAATTTCTAGTAAGAGAAAACAAGTATAAGAAGGAAATTAAGGATTTAAGACAATTCACAAGCTTAGGTTTTACAAACCTCCAATATCAAATCAACAAGATTGTTGTTAACCACGAAAACCTTGTTGATAACTAAGAAAACCTTGAAGAGGTTCCAGAATCTTCACAAGTCAATGATGAAGTGACAGATTCATACTTGAATACTGTTAGTAGGGTTATTCTCCAAATGTGGGAAGTTTCCCTAATTATAGTAATCAAAGATAAGTTTGTCCTTAATATTGTTGCTTTGATTGATTTAAGAGCAACTTTGAATTGCCTACAAAAAGGTCATGTACCAACCTAGTTTTATGATAAAACTAAGCAAAAATCAAGTTAATTTTTTAAGACAAGAAATTAATCTTGTAACAATTGAAGAACAATTAAAAGTTAAGAAAACTCAAGATCTTATAGAAAAGTTTAAGAATAAAATTGTTGGAGAAGTTTGCTCTAACATTTCTAATGTGTTTTGGCATAGGAATCAACATGAGGTAGAACTACCTTATAAACCAAATTTTAGTGAGAAAAATATTCCCACTAAAGCCAAACCTATCTAAATGAATAAGGAATTATTAAGCTATTGTGAAAAGGAGATCTAGGATCTTCTTGATAAAAAGTTGATAAGAAAGTCTAAGTCCCATTTGGGTTATTCAACATTTTATGTCCATAAACAAGCTGAATTAAAAAGAAGAACACCTAGACTAGTAATTAACTACAAGCCTCTTAATGATACATTAAAATGGATTAGGTATCCTATTCCAAATAAGAAAGACTTCCTTCAAAGGTTAGTTAAGTCTAAGGTTTTTTCTAGGTTTGATATGAAATCAAGATTTTGGCAAATCCAGATTGCAGAAAAATATAGATATAAGACAACCATTGTTGTACCCTTTAGACATTATGAATAGAACGTAATGCCCTTTGGTCTTAAGAATGTCTCTTCAGAATTCTAGAGCATAATGAATGAAATCTTTAACCAGTTTTCTGATTTCATCATTATTTACATTGGTGATGTTTTGGTTTACTCTATTTCTATAAAGAAACATTGAAAACATCTCAATAAGTTGGTCAAGACTATTAAAAATAATGGTTTAAGCTTGTTTACCACTAAGATTAATCTATTTCAGACTAAGATAAGATTCCTAGGTCATTATATTTACCAAGGAACTATTACTCCCATTCAAAGGTCAATACAGTTTGCTAATAAGTTTCCTAATGAAATTAAGGATAAGAAACAATTGCAACGTTTCTTAGGAAACCTTAATTATGTGTCAAATTTCCTTAAGGACATAAGTCATTTATGTGCCCCATTAAGACAAAGACTTAAGAAGAATCCAGTTCCTTGGAATGAGAAACATACTAAGATTATTAAGATCGTCAAGTCTAAAGTCATGACTCTACCATGTTTAGCCTTAGTTGATCCTGAAGCTTTTAAGATTGTTGAGACTGATGCTTGAGATGTAGGTTATGGTGGGATCATTAAATAGAAATATGGTAACCATGAGAGATTGGTTAGGTATACTTCAAGAACCTAGAATAATGTCGAACTCAATTACAACACCATCAAAAAAAAAAATTTAAGCATTGTTTTATGTATTTCAAAATTTTGAGATGATCTTTTGAACCAAAAGTTTTTTTTAAGAGTTGATTGCAAATCAGCAAAATCAATTTTGCAAAAGGATGTTAAGAATATGGCTTCTAAGAATATTTTTGCAAAATTGCAAGCTATTTTAAGTAATTTTGATTTTCAAATTGAGTATATTAAAGGAGAAAATAACTCAATCCTTGATTTTTTAACTCATGGATTTTGTAGGATTCACGGGATCATAGCTCCTAAAAAAGATACCCAATCTCCTAAGACTACTAGTAAACCACTAGAATCCCAATCTTTTAAAATTAGTCAAGATCCTTCTCCCTATAAAATGTTCTGGTGTCAACAAGTTGAACTTGAAGAAGAAGAAACAAGACTTCATTCTTCTTCTTTTGGCCTTATGCCTATATATAGATATATATATATAGATTTGTATCTCTTGTAACTAAAAGTTATGTAGAGTCATTGGTAGAAATATCTACATATAGAAGTGAAATTTTAAGTTGTATGGAGGCATCATATTCATATTTAATATTCTTGTGTTAGAGGTGATATTATGAAATATTTTATATTCTAATTGTTTAATACACAATAATCTTTTTATATTGAAAAAACCCCCTAAGTCCAATAGAGTAACACCTAAAGGGGGTGAATGGATGTACGTAATAAAAAATTTAAATAAAGATTTATATGTTATACCCTAATTTTATCTTGCAATATATTAGGGTATATAAATTCTTTCTATTGTAGGCAATTCAAATAAGAAATCAAATAATAAACAATGAGACAAATGAGTTTTTACATAAAAAAAAACCTTCAAACTAACTGTGGAAATAAAAAAACCATGAGTTCTAAAACCGCTAATCTAAATCCACTATATGAGATCAAGTTATACAGATTTACCTAACCGTTTTACCTGAAAGACTTACTCTCCATTACCTACAACTCAATCCATGTTTGCGATGCATTAACAATCTTTAATTGCTCTAATGAATACAATTCAGCCTCACTGAAGGGATGTGGATCTTTAACTCAAGATTCAAATATCAAATCCTTGAATGAGAGATCAAGAATAATGTGGCACTTAAGGTTTTCCTCAATGAAACTCTCTAAAAAATTTTATGATCTCTTACCAATCTCTTAACTCTCAAGGGATTATAATAAGGTATATATAGACAAAAACCTGAAGAGTTTCAATTTTGGAATAGTTCTAAATCCAATTTGTGTAAAAAAATCTCGGTAAAAATTAGCATGACTACTCAAGCCAACTAACCCATCACTTAAGTTCCTTGAGCTCTTGAGCAGTCCTTAACGCTTGAGCACTTCAGGCCACTTGAATAGTCATGTCCTTTATAAATGTTAATTTTAAATTATTTTAAGTAAAAAACAAAACTAATTCTCTTTATACCTCAAACTTGCCGCAAGGTAAACCTTTTTAGACGTACTTGTGACTTCTCGGTTGGACGAACAACAACTCTTATCTTCAATGGACAGCAAATCACTATTTAAAAAGATTTCTATAGCCAAACATAAAAATGAACAAAATTGTCAACATATAATCAAGACTCAATATCCTAACATGTATGATGTAATAATTGAGATTAATCTTAATATTTATTTTCCAATATTTAGAGTAAAATATGCTTGTTATTCATATAGAAAGTTGATATTTTTAGATAACATATATATTTATATTTTGAAAATTCTAGATAGTACCTTTTTATTGGGTTGTATACGATTTCAATTTTTAAATGTTTTAAAAAGCATGTATAAGAATTTCTCTTATGCTAAAAAAGGTTTGGACTTACATATTGAGAATTTAATACTGAAATTAAAAGAATGATAACTCCTTCCACATAAGTACTTGTTTTTGTTTCCAAAATCAGGTTTTTCAAGTCTTGATTTTAGGTGCACTTAAAGCTTTTGTGAGATTTCATTAATTGGAAATCATTAAATTGTTGGTGTTCTATGTTGTCTAAGGTGTGGTTTTTGGCTAAAAGGGTATGCTTTTAAGGTAAAAGAAGCCATGTGTGGAGAAAAAATAAAAAAAAATATAGGAAGAAGGAACCATTTATAGGATGGAGGTTTTTTAGTATTTTGTAATATTTAAAGGATAAAATGATAAATTCACATTCAGGATGAGGTAAGGCGAATTATATAAAATCCATACCTATCTTAATCTCAATGTGAGTACTTGTTTATTTTGAAAAATTGACATCCCTAATCATAATATCATCTTAATTATATATATGTCATCTATGTTAGTGTCAAGGAAAAGGAATAAGCAATCTTAACATATATACATGTTAGGATAGAACCCTTAAAAGCATGACATAATATAACAAAATTTTGAATTCATTATTTAATAATATTCTATTTTCACTTTTACCTATCTTTATTTCATGCATTACACTTCATGAATATTCTTGCTTGTATCTTTTGTATTGTATGTGACTTGGGTGCATTAGGAGTTATCACTATAAGAAAAAATGTTAACCATGACGTTTTTTAAGTGTCAAAAAATACATTCAATGGTGTTTCCCCAAAGCGTCATCTACTAGCCTGTCATAAATAATATTTGCCTACAATGACGCTTCTAGAAAGCGCCATTGAAGAGAACCTTGACGCTTAAAAAGTGTCATCATTAGTTATATCAAACTACATTGACATTTTTATAAGCGTCATTGTTGAGTAGAAGAAAACTTGACACTTTCTATAAGTGTCATTGTTAGTTGTTCACGCTACATTGACACATTTATTAGTGCCATTATTGGGTTGGATAAATGTCACTGGTGGTTACTCTCATTCCTTGACACTTAGTAAAAGCATCAAGGAAGATAATTGTTTAATTTTAAATTTAGTTTTAATTTAATAATTGTTGCACCTAATTTTTCACCTACTATTGAAATAATGCATACACATAAGAAAAAAAATTATATACCAATGAAATTAGTTGTTGCACTTAATTTTTCATCTGGTAATACATTTCCAAATTGCAGTATTTAATCACAAATAGTCGAACTTGTATTTCATAAATAAGTGTTAGCCCAAGGGTTCTCCTAATCAGGTTTTGATGATAACAAACCATGGTTAAGTGACTAATTGTTTTAAACTGTTAAGAATCTCAGGCTTAATCTCAAAAATTCATCAAGGACCAAACGAATACGGGATCGAGATCATTTGGAAGACTTGTAATCATAGGAAATGAATGTAAGATGATAGCATGAGTGCACTTAGGATGTTCATACCTTTTCATGCATCTTAGAAAACTCGGTTTATTCTCTAAAACTTGTTTTTCTTTAAAACCCGAGTTTTATCAAACATACCTTAGGCAAATTGATTCAAAATTGGCATATTAACTCACCTAAAGACTTTGCCTAAGTATTGGAAAAGAAAGAAATAAAAAAGGATAGGTTTTCGGGGCCAAAAGGCTCAACCGGTCGAGGCTATGGCCAACCGGCTCAACCGGTTGGGGAACTGGTCGACCGGTTGCCCTTGTCCGGTCGAGGTCCGGTCGAGGGAGACACAAAATTTTCTCTCTCTCCCAGTAGCTTTCTCTTCCCGGTCAAGCCTCACCCTTGTCCAGTCGAGGTCCGGTCGAGGCAACGGTAACCTGCCATGCATTAAATGCACCAACGACTAGTGATCCGGTCGACCCTTTGCTCGTCCGGTCGAGGTTACTTTTCTGCTGTTTTTGTCTCCCGAGCCTAGAAACCTATAAATTGAGAGCTCCTCTTCATTTATGTGTAAGAGAACTATTGCATTCAAAGCCTACCTACCTGTTCTTGATAAAAAAAAGCTCTCCATTTCTTTCTAAGTGCATCAAACCATCACTTGCATATTCTTAGTGCACTCTTGCAATTCATCCTAGCCTTCTCTTGTACTTGAGCCATCCTTAAGCTAGGTTGAGAGTTTCATCCTTGTGTAAACTAAGTGTGAAAGCCTTCAAGTGGTTCAAATCTTGAAGAGATTGTGTAAGAGCCCATTGGAGCCGGAATCCAAGTGTAAGACAATTGAAAGCTTGATTGAAGCTTCAAGTTAGTGGAACCCTCACTCGGTTAGGAGATTGAGGAGAGTGGACGTAGGCAAGGAAGGGCCGAACCACTATAAACCCGAATTTGAATTCTCTAACTTTATCTCTTTCCTTTATTTATTTTGTGCATATATTATTGTGTGGAAAAAGATTTTGAAAAACCCAATTCACCCCCCCCCCCCCCCCCCCCCCCTTTTGGGTATTTTCCTTAATTAATTCATAGCCTTTGTTTTATCAATTGGTATCAGAGCTAGACCTCTTGCTTAAGACTTAATCGTCTAAGAGGAAAATGGCTATTCCATCAAGCTTATCTCAAACTGAAAATTGTTCAAAACATAGAGCTCCATTCCTTACGGGAACCGACTATCCCTATTGGAAATCTAGAATGACTTGGTTCTTATAATCAACTGATTTAGATGTATGGGATGTCATTGAAGATGGCTCAACTCTTCCCACTAAATTAGTTGATGGAGTTTTGGTTCCAAAACCCAAGAAAGAATGGAATGAGCTTGATAGAAGAAATTTTCAATTAAATGCTAAAGTCGTTTATACTTTGCAATGTGCTATGGATAGAAATGAATACAATAGAATATGCCAATGTAAATCTGCTAAGGAAATTTGGAGATTGCTTGAAATAACTCATGAAGGAACTAATCAAGTGAAAGAGTCAAAAATTAATATACTTGTCCATAACTATGAATTGTTTTCAATGAAAGAAACTGAAACTATTGTTGAGATGATTACTAGGTTCACTGAAATTGTCAATGGCCTTGAAGCATTGGGAAGGGTCATAAATGAATCCGAAAAGGTGATGAAGATATTGAGGTCTCTCCCCTCAAAGTGGCATACAAAGGTCACCGCTATTCAAGAAGTTAAAGATTTGACCAAGCTACCTATGGAAGAACTCTTAGGGTCATTAATGACCTATGAAATCAGTTTGACAAAGCAACTACAAGAAAGTGAAGACAAAAAGAAGAAAAGCATAGCTCTCAAGGCTACAACCAAGGAAGAAGAAGATGTTGAAGAAGAAAAACCAAGTGAAGAAGATGATGATTTAGCTCTCATCACAAGAAAGCTAAACAAGTACATGAGAGGTGAAAGGTTTAGAGGGAAAAAGTTTATCTCTAGAAGAAATCCCTCAAGAAGAGAATCCTCATCACATGGTGACAAGGAAAAATGGGAGGAGAAAAGAGATTTGATATGCTTCAAATGCAAAAAGCCGGGACACATTAAATATGATTGTCCTCTCTACAAAATTGAAGCCAAGAGAAGAATGAAGAAGGCAATGATGGCCACTTGGAGTGAAAGTGAAGAATCTTCCGAGGAAGAAAAGGAAAAAGAAGTGGCAAACATGTGCTTCATGGCAATAGATGATCTTGATGAGGTAAACTCTAACTCTGGTGATGAAAATATGCATGCTATTTTTGAAGAACTATATGAGGATTTTGAAAAACTTAGTTTGAAAAATAATTCTCTTAAAAAGAGAATTCAAGAACTTGAAAAAGAACTTGAGGAAATGAAAGAAAAGTTTTCGATTGATGAAATCTCTAAAACCCATCTTGAAAAGGAGAATGAGATTTTAAGAAATGAAAATGAAATTTTGAAAAAGAAAAATGAATGGTTGACCTCCTCTCTTTCAATTTTCTCTTGTGGACAAAAGTCCTTTGAAATGATCTTAGCAAGCCAAAAATGTGTTTTTGACAAACAAGGACTAGGATTCAAATCTTCAAAGAACCAAAAGTATTTTAAAAACTATTTTGTAAAAGAAGCCTCAAGTGAATGTCTTTCCATTATTTGTAACTTTTGTGGAAGAGGAGGGCACATTAGTAGTACATGTCCCTTAAGAAATGGTGCTCAAAAGAATTCAAATGCTAAGGTTAAAAAGGTTTGGGTTGAAAAATCCAAAGTCACTAACCCTCAAGGACCCAAAAAGACATGGGTACCTAAATCAACTTAAATTCTATTTTGTAGGGCTCAAAGGAGGATAAATGGTTCTTGGATAGTGGGTGCTCAAGACACATGACCGGGGATGAATCCAAGTTTGCCTTCCTTACAAAGAGAAAAGGAGGATATGTCACCTTTGGAGACAATGCAAAAGGAAGAATCATTGGTCAAGGTAACATAGGTAATGGTACATCCTCCCTTATTGAAAGTGTTTTATTAGTAGATGGTTTAAAACACAATCTTTTAAGCATTAGTCAACTTTGTGACAAAGGTTTTAAAGTAATTTTTGAAGCATCTCATTGTATCATCAAGGATATTCAAAATGACAAAACCATCTTCATGGGCCATAGATGTGAAAATGTATATGCTATAAATATTTCAAAATATGATGGCCATGATAGATGTTTTTCAAGCATGCACGATCAAAGTTGGTTGTGGCATAGGAGGTTGGGACATGCTAACATGGACCTCATTTCCCAACTCAACAAAGATGAACTCGTTAGAAGCCTTCCCAAAATTAATTTTCAAAAAGACAAAATTTGTGAAGCTTGTCAAATGGGAAAGCAAATCAAAAACTCTTTTAAAAACAAAAATTTCATCTCAACATCTAGACCTCTTGAATTGCTACACATGGATTTATTTAGTCCTTCTAGGACACCTAGTCTAGGAGGAAAATCTTATGCTTATGTCATTGTGGATGATTTCTCTAGATACACATGGATCTTGTTTTTAAGTCAAAAGAGTGAAGCTTTTTATGAATTTTCAAAATTTTGTAACAAGGTTCAAAATGAAAAAGGTTTTTCAATCACTTGCATTAGAAGTGATCATGGGAGAGAATTTGAGAATTTTGACTTTGAGGAATATTGCAATAAGCATGGTATCAATCACAATTTTTCGGCTCCTAGAACTCCTCAACAAAATGGGATAGTTGAAAGGAAAAATAGAACTCTTCAAGAAATGGCTAGAACCATGCTAAATGAAAACAATTTGCCAAAGTATTTTTGGGCCGAAGCGGTAAACACTTCTTGCTATGTTTTAAATAGAATATTGTTGAGGCCCATTCTTAAGAAAACTCCCTATGAGCTTTGGAAAAACAAGAAACCCAACATTAGCTATTTCAAAGTCTTTGGGTGCAAATGTTTTATATTAAACACCAAAGATAATCTTAGAAAATTTGTTGCAAAATCCGATGTTGGAATTTTTCTTGGCTACTCAACTTCAAGTAAAGCTTTTAGAGTTTTCAATAAAAGAACCATGGTTGTAGAAGAGTCCATCCATGTCATTTTTATGAATCTAACAATTCTCTTCAAGAAAGAGAAAGTTTTGATGATGATTTAGGATTGGAGACCTCCATGGGAAAATTGCAAATTGAAGACAAAAGACAACAAGAAGAAAGTGGAGAGGATCCCAAGAAAGAATAATCACCTTTGGCACTACCTCCTCCTCAACAAGTGCAAGGTGAATCAAGCCAAGACCTTCCAAAAGATTGGAAGTTTGTCATCAACCATCCACAAGATCAAATCATTGGTAATCCATCAAGTGGGGTAAGAACGAGATCATCCCTTAGAAATATTTGTAATAATCTTGCATTCATCTCTCAAATTGAACCTAAAAACATAAAAGATGCTATAGTTGATGAAAATTGGATGATTGCTATGTAAGAAGAATTAAATCAATTTGAAAGAAGTGAAGTATGGGAACTAGTACCAAGACCTTCAAATCAAAGTGTCATTGGAACCAAATGGGTCTTTAGAAACAAAATGGATGAAAATGGCATCATAGTAAGAAATAAGGCAAGATTGGTAGCCCAAGGGTATAATCAAGAAGAAGGAATAGACTATGAAGAGACTTTTACCCCCGTAGCTAGAATGGAAGCAATTAGAATGTTGCTTGCTTTTGCATGTTTCAAAAACTTTATTCTATATCAAATGGATGTGAAAAGTGTTTTTCTAAATGGTTTCATAAATGAGGAAGTATATGTTGAACAACCACCCGGTTTTCAAAGCCTTAACTTTCCAAACCATGTTTTTAAACTCAAAAAGGCACTTTATGGTTTGAAACAAGCACCTAGAGCTTGGTATGAAAGGCTTAGTAAATTTCTTTTGAAAAAGGGTTTTAAAATGGGAAAAATTGACACAACTCTTTTCATAAAAACCAAAGAAAAGGATATGCTCCTAGTTCAAATATATGTTGATGATATTATTTTTGGAGCTACTAATGACTCTCTTTGTGAAGATTTCTCTAAGTGTATGCATAGTGAATTTGAAATGAGCATGATGGGAGAACTCAATTTCTTCCTTGGACTTCAAATCAAGCAACTAAAGGAAGGAACCTTCATCAATCAAGCAAAGTATATAAAGGATCTTCTCAAGAGGTTCAACATGGAAGAAGCCAAGGTGATGAAAACTCCAATGAACTCATCCATCAAGCTTGACATGAATGAAAAAGGTAAATCTATTGACTCAACTATGTATAGAGGCATGATAGGATATCTTTGCTTTATTTGACCGCTAGTAGACCCGATATCATGTATAGTGTATGCTTGTGTGCTAGATTTCAATCTTGTCCTAAAGAATCTCACTTAAGTGTCGTTAAAAGAATTCTTAGATATTTGAAAGGGACAATGAATATTGGTTTGTGGTATCCTAAGGGTGATAATTTTGAATTGATTGGTTTCTCGGATGCCGATTTTGCCGGTTGTAGAGTTGAAAGAAAGAGCACTAGTGGCACTTGTCATTTCTTAGGACACTCACTTGTCTCATGGCATAGTAAGAAGCAAAATTCGGTAGCTTTGTCAACAGCTGAAGCCGAGTACATAGCAGCCGGTTTGTGTTGTGCACAAATCCTTTGGATGAAACAAACACTTAGTGATTTTAACTTGTCTTTTGAGCATGTTCCTATCAAATGTGATAACACTAGTGCCATAAATATTTCAAAAAATCTCGTGCAACACTCTAGGACCAAGCATATAGAAATTAGACATCATTTTCTTAGAGATCATGCACAAAAGGGTGACATTACACTTGAATTTGTAAGCACAAAAGATCAACTTGCCGATATTTTTACAAAACCTCTAAGTGAAGAACAATTTTCCGATATTAGAAGACAACTAGGGGTTATTTCTCTTTGATCTGATGTTTGTTTAATGAATTCTTGTTGGAAATGCATTAGGATTGCATAAATTTCATCTCATACGCATCATATAGCAATCCCTTAGGAAATAGGTCAATTTTTGACCAAAAATACAAATTCCCGTGGCATTGGACATCAAAAATTGGGGATTTCAACTGAAAAGGGCAGGGGGAGGATCACAAGACAAGAAAATGCAAGAAAAATTGGAAAATGAGAACGTTGACCGTTGACCAAGCGGTCGACCGGTTCGTCGAGGTTGGGAATTTAAAGAGCCCCCATGCATCAGTTTTTTCCACTGTTCTCTGGTATTCCTTGAAGCCTCTTCATCTTCCTGCTTGGACTGTTCCTTGGACCAATTTCGGGGTTTGGAGTGACCTTTGAAGAGATTTTGGGGCTAGGGTTCCATCTCTGGACTGATTCGGACTTCGGATCTGGACTGGCTCGTCTCTGATTGCGCGACATCTTCTGGTTTTGCTTCTTTCCCGCGCGCCTAGGGCTTATTCGGGTTGGTCTTCTCTCTTTGCCTGCTCTCTTCATTTCTCCAAGCTTATCTTCATTTTTGGATTTGGATGGCTCCTCGAAATGAGACGGGTGCTTCCAGAGCTCAGGGCAAGCGCCCTGCTGAGCCCTCTCAGTAGCCTGAGCAGACCGAGGCTCGCCGAAAGGCGAGGTACGACACCGCCCTCTTCGGCTCAGTTGAGGATTATCAAAGGTACAAGACGCATTTCGCCAAAAAAAAGGTGGTTCCAGGGAGAAACATCAATTTCTCCCAACTTTAAAGCCTCGGGTTTGAGGGACTCTTCATCAGGATGGGATGGCTGCCAGTTGTGATGATTTCTGAGCCTATTTATCCGACCTTAGTGCGTGCATTCTACTCCAGGATGACCTATGGACTTGGAGGACCGATTAGGACCACTGTCCGAGGAGTTGAGATTGAGGTGAGTCCGGATAGCATCTGCCGCATCCTTGACATTCCCCATGTTGGTCTCCCAGTATATGAGGTCAAGGCATGGCCTACTATCCCAGGGTTCGAGCCTAGAGAGGCCATTCAGAGGCTGTGCGGACTTGCAGTTGCCCATGGGACGGGCAAACCTTCAGCACATAGTCTGACCGTGCCTAGCCGAGTCCTTCACCATATGATATGCTCCATCTTATTGCCACGTGGAGGACATCGGGATGAGGTATCCTACTATGAGGCCTTTCTTGTTGACTCACTTCTCACCGGGAGGCGGATACACGTAGAATATGTGATGATGAGGCATATGATGGCCTGCTGTGAGAGTACCACACGTGTGCTTCCTTACGGCCGCTTCCTCACTCGTGTCTTCAAGGATGCGGGGGTAGACTTGAGTAGAGAGACATAGTTTGAGGCACCCAGCATCTATGACACGTATGACGAGCATTCTTTGGGGCGCATGAAGCTTGAGAAGGCCCCAATGGCTCCTGGGTTAGGAAAGCTGAGCGACAGGCCCGGGACATGATCAGATACACCCGGAGTAGAGGAGGAGGACGAGATCAGAGAGATGGAGGATGGGTTGGACCCTCAAAGGGACCTTGAGCAGAGCGGGCCCGAGCTTGACATTCCACCTCCACATCAGTCAGAGGGCATTCATGTTGAGGCTACCTTCTCTGAGCCTATGATGACTGAGCCATCCTTCACCGCAGGCCATTCATCTCAGCCATCGTTTACCGAGCTACCATCTCAGGCTCCTCATGCTCCTGATCATCCACTTTGGATGGATTTGTCGGCACAGATCAGCTCTCTCGGGTCGCGTATGGAGGAGTTAGCAGTGGTTCATGATACTCGCTTTTATTCCATGGAGGATCGCATTGATAAGTATCAGGCCGGCTTCACCTCTCAGTTTGAGCATCTCATACAGAGGATTGAGCATCTTGAGAGCCGCCAGGAGAGTCAGCACGAGGAGATGATGGCTTACCTCTGTTCAGTGTTTCCACCACCACCTCTTCAGCCTTGATTTTGTTTGGGATCCCCATTCGTTTCTTTTTTATGTTGCCAAAGGGGGAGATATGTTAGGATAGGGACATTAGGAGACTTTTTCATTTCCATGCATATCATACTTATGCTTTCATGTACTGTTGCTCATGCTTATATATGATATGACACTCTTATTGATTCACATTGTCTTCTCGCTTTAAATTTCCTAAATTTTGTGTTGATTATTCAATGATTGGTTTGAGGGGGAGATTTCTTTGTCTCCTAGATAACCAAGGTTTGTCATCATCAAAAAGGGGGAGATTGTTAGCCCAAGGGTTCTCCTAATCAGGTTTTGATGATAACAAACCATGGTTAAGTGACTAATTGTTTTAAACTGTTAAGAATCTCAGGCTTAATCTCAAAAATTCATCAAGGACCAAACGAATACGGGATCGAGATCATTTGGAAGACTTGTAATCATATGAAATGAATGTAAGATGATAGCATGAGTGCACTTAGGATGTTCATACCTTTTCATGCATCTTAGAAAACTCGGTTTATTCTCTAAAACTTGTTTTTCTTTAAAACCCGAGTTTTATCAAACATACCTTAGGCAAATTGATTCAAAATTGGCATATTAACTCACCTAGACTTTGCCTAAGTATTGGAAAAGAAATAAATAAAAAAAGATAGGTTTTCGGGGCCAAAAGGCTCAACCGGTCAAGGCTATGGCCAACCGGCTCAACCGGTTGGGGAACCGGTCGACCGGTTGCCCTTGTCCGGTTGAGGTCCGATCGAGGGAGACACAAAATTTTCTCTCTCTCCCAGTAGCTTTCTCTTCCTGGTCGAGCCTCACCCTTGTCCGGTCGAGGTCCGGTCGAGGTCTGGTCGAGGCAACGGTAACCTGTCATGCATTAAATGCACCAACGGCTAGTGATCCGGTCGACCCTTTGCTCGTCCGGTCGAGGCTACTTTTCTGCTGTTTTTGTCTCCCGAGCCTAGAAACCTATAAATTGAGAGCTCCTCTTCATTTATGTGTAAGAGAACTATTGCATTCAAAGCCTACCTACCTGTTCTTGATAAAAAAAGCTCTCCATTTCTTTCTAAGTGCATCAAACCATCACTTGCATATTCTTAGTGCACTCTTGCAATTCATCCTAGCCTTCTCTTGTACTTGAGCCATCCTTAAGCTAGGTTGAGAGTTTCATCCTTGTGTAAACTAAGTGTGAAAGCCTTCAAGTGGTTCAAATCTTGAAGAGATTGTGTAAGAGCCCATTGGAGCCGGAATCCAAGTGTAAGACGATTGAAAGCTTGATTGAAGCTTCAAGTTAGTGGAACCCTCACTCGGTTAGCAGATTGAGGAGAGTGGACGTAGGCAAGGAAGGGCCGAACCACTATAAACCCGAGTTTGAATTCTCTAACTTTATCTCTTTCCTTTATTTATTTTGTGCATATATTATTGTGTGGAAAAAGATTTTGAAAAACCCAATTCACCCCCCCCCCCTTTTGGGTATTTTCCTTAATTAATTCATAGCCTTTGTTTTATCAATAAGAAACATAGAAAAGCTAAAATATATTAAAATAACAAAAAAAAAAAAAAAGTCACCACTTTAATGTTTAGTCCCTTAACATAGTCCATTTTTTCTTTACATGCAACCCAATTGTGTTTTGGTCTTCAACATACTCCTTCATGCTAGCTTATCCAACTACAATGTTAATTTCCCAAAAAGATTACCTACATGCACAAAAAACTAAAATCAATTACAATTTCAGAAAAAGATATATAAGTGAATACTTCTAGAAATAGATTGAAAGAAATGACAATGAAAATATAATAGGAAAACAAATGTGTATACCAATTGACATATGTGACCTTAAGAATAATTACAACAAAATTACTATCAATAGTTAAAACACAAAGCAAGAGATTAATCAAATACGAGACAAGAGAACATCAACATCAATAATCCATTAAATCTTCAATATATCCCAAAATAAAATAGAAAAACAAACCAAGTTTGGGATAAGAGAATATCAACATCAATAGTCCATTAAAATATTCAATTAGGCATCGTCTAATAATAATAGACCTCATCGAATGCGCAACATTGACAAGGGAAGGTTTGGGAATATGGTGTAACATGAAATAAATAGGGTTCACACCATGATACTTTATCAACTAAGTTTTTTGTTCAATTAAAAGAATTAATATTTCCTACCATCTGATATGCATTGCAACATTGCATCCAAAATAGTGGTCAATTGTATCATACTTATCATTCATCTTATTTATCACTATCATGAGGGGATTATGTTCATAAAGATACTTCATTGGCAGCTTCTAGAGCTATGCTCAATCAATTACCCAGTCTAAAAATTGGTTGAAGAGATAAAAATAGAATCGTTAATTTTAATAAAATGAAAATTAAACTACAAACCACATTTTTGACACTTGAAAAAATTTAATTAGAAGTTAATTAAGCAATGTAATTTGAACTTCCACTGGTTGTATATATATATATAGTAATCCGTCATCTTGTAGTTTTAGATTCATTGAAAAATAAATAAGTTAAGTAATGAAACAAAAAATTATTTTATGAAGAAATCTTTATGTTTTATGAGGGTGACGATGTAACTTACAATAGAGTGGTAAAACACCATGGCTAAAATTAGAAATCTTCATGTTTCTTTTTGAACCAACAAGAACATTCTGTAGTTGAGAATGAAAACAAATGATCACATGAGAACAACAAAATTCCAAGTGCATATCCCTTTTTAGAAGATCTTTAATAGGAAGCAAAAAATAATAAACTTGATATCCCTATGAAAAACACCTTTGCCGTGGTAGTATCACAACTTAGAGAGCAACATCTTCTACAAAAAGGTCCACACCAAATTTAATCAAAATAATCTAAATTGACAATTTTAAATACATATCAAGTAATTATCCTACAAAAAAATAATAAGACAATCATTATTTAATAATTAATTTTTTTTTTGTCTAAATTTTAGCCTATAATGGTATTTTGTGAACTATATAATTTAAACTTATCTCTATGCAATGCTTTTGCATTTGGTGTTTTTGAGAAGAATTCACAAGCATTATAGGGATAATATATGGTTTAACATATATTTTTTTCATTTAAAATAAAAATTATGAAAATGAAAATATTTTTTGTTTGATTAAAATTTTAATCTCTTTATTATAAAACTAATATAATATACATCTAAATAAAATGTGAAGAAATTCTAGATGTCTATGTAAAATAAATAAATAATGCATCCTAATGGAGAAACCAAGAATTAATTTTAAACCATATATCATAATATAGGAGCACACACTAATGAACATGGAACATGGTTTTCATAATTTTAAAAAATTAAAAAAAAAATTATAATTATAATTTTAACCTTTTAAGTATCTAAACTAAGTGATCACGGTAATAGGAAATTTATCCCAAATACCCCTTAGAGCCAAATATCCTAAAAATTTTAGGTTATAATTAAATTTTGTGTTATCAATTTTATTTGTACTATTTTCTATTTGCAAATGGTTTGGTAAATTATTTTAATATATTTATAATTAATCAAGTAAATTATTTTAATAACTTATAATATATATATATATATATATATATATATATATATATATATATATATATATATATATATATATATATATAATAGGCTACCAAAAAATAATTTGTGAAAAATGCATATTTCATGGGTTAGTTCAAAAATTATCATTTGGTAATCTAAATTTTCAAAATCACAATTAAAATTTACCAAATGTTAAATGTTTATGAGAAAAACATTTTCAATTATTACCAAAGACTTCCAACATTATGAGAAACATTCCCAAACCACCTTCAATATATTTTAGGTAGATTCAATAGTATTTGTGTTATAATTATATTTATTTATTAAATTGATTTTACTTATTTGGATTAGAGAATTAATATATTTACTAAAATTACATTTTTCCCATCATTTTTTCCAAAATCAAAATAGAATTTATAGAAAATATAGAAAGTAGAAAAAGAAAGTGTAAAATAAAACTAAATTTAATGAATTTGATCAAAAGATATTTACATATAAAAAAAAATGACTTTGGAAGAAAATTATTAAATTTAAATCTATATCTTATTTTTCTTTGAATTTTTCCATCTATTCACTTTATTGTATTTCATTGCTCATATTGTCTTCAAAATTTTCAACATCAAGCCCAGGCTAAAACTCTATCCAAAAATAATATAATTCTTCTAAAATTTCATATTTGACAAATATCTTATAGAATGCTACTTATATATATCATAAATGTTTTACTTTATTATAATAAATATTGATTAAATTTCTAAAAACAAAATTTTCATCGTAATGTGTATAAATGGAAAATGATTTAAAATCCTAAATTTGTAAAAATAATATTATAATAATTGTAGATGATTTGATGCCACAGATTTTTTTTCTTTCTTTACGGTATCATTTTTTCCTTTGAAGAAAGTCACTCATGCCTATAACCAATTAATCAATTATTAGGCTTGAAAGTTGAAATCATTGTCCTGCTCTTAACATGTGGATCAGATGGGGAGCAAGATTTTGCTCCCACATGGCATCATTTAAAGATGATAAGATATAAGAAATATATATAGTAATATTTAATTAATTAAATATAGTAATTATATATATATATATATATATATAATATATATATATATATATATATATATATATATATATATATATATATATATATTAAATATACTAAATGAGATGACAACTAATTAGGAAGAAAATATGCTAGAAGGTCAAAGAAAATTAAAATAAAAAATACATCACTCAATTTGAAGATCTAATTATTTCATCATCCTAACTTTATTTTCAATGAACCAGTTCACACACTGAGAGTCTTTAGAGAGAATTTTAACCTGAACACGCTCAGTCCTTCAAAAGACCCATATGCCTCCACTAAACCCTTGAGTTTCCATTCGCGTCGAACTAGAGAACCCAATCCTTCGAGACACCTCATCAGCCCTATCACCACTTATTCTAGTCTCAACCAACACTAGGATCACCGGGTCATGCACAGAGATGAGGTCTCTAATCACCCCGAGAAAATCCTCATTTCCCGCTCCTCTACAATTCCAAACCAAAATCCTCATTGGCATCCCATCAGGTAATCCGTTAAAGAAAGAGTGTTGTGGATTATTCATCACTAACGCTTGATAAGTGTTGATACGGTCACTGAGCAAACCCAGCACTCTTTGTAGCGTCAACCATAACTTCCCCAGTGGCAAGAGAAAGATTGTCCTCATCAACGCGAGCAATACCAGTTAAGGTTATCTCTATCTCTTGTGAACGGGAAAGCTTAGTACCATTACATCCCGAGTCTGAAAAAAAAGGTATAGTTTTCCTTCAACACATTATTCCTTTTTTAATATCCTTCAAATAAAAACGAGAAAAGTATTTATGAAATCTAGATATTATAAACTTTAAACGGATACTATTACAAACCACTCATGAAACTTGGCAATTCATGAGGCATAAGCGGTTTTGTTGATACTCATTCCTATTCCATAAATATATGGTACTCTAAGGACTATAGAGACCTCATGAAGGATTAGAACTGCTAATATAGATCACTCGGCTAGAGAAATGCTTGGGCTTATTTTTAAATATTGAGGAATAGATGGTGATAGTGTAATGTGATTCTGAAGGACATTCCTACCCATTGCCCAACCTCCCAGCACAAGGTTTTGTCAATTGCTAATATGTATACCAGTTTCTTTAAAAACCAGAATATATATATATATATATATATGTGTGTGTGTGTGTGTGTGTGTGTGTGTGTGTGTGTGTGTGTGTGTGTGTGTGTGTGTGTGTGTGTGTGTGTGTGTGTGTGTGTGTGTGTACTTATTGCTCACAGTTAATCCTAATTAGAAGGAAAACTCTTTTAAATCTTTTCTAGCAAAGGATGATAAATGAAAATCCAAAATTCTTAATATATTGAACCAAATAATAATAATAATAACAATAACACAACAAAAAAATTCATCAACATCTGAAGCAAGAAGAACTAATAGATAAGTGAAGAATCCCAACACGATATCTATAATAACACAAAAACTATATATATCATTGAAATCCGAGAACAATTCAATGTTTCCTAGATATATATTCATATCTTTCTCAAATGTATAAAATTGTATAAGAATAATAACATATATTTCAGAGTGCAACATGCCTTTAATGACATTTATATTTGGATTTGAACTGAATGGTCAAATTGAATTCAGACGTCTCATAGTGACCACACCAAAACCCTTTTAGTAGTTTCCAGAAAATAATAAAGAAAGCTTTACAACTGTTCAAAAACTATCTAGAACAAGGAACAAGAAAATGGCCAATAGCAGTCCATATTTTATGTTTTAAAAGTGATACTAGTTCTACCTCTTGAAAACTAATTTTTTTTTTTATAAAAAAAAACATAGAAAAAATGGGTGTCATTATGCCAAAGCCATCATATTTTTACCTGTCCCCCAACAGTTAGATGATCAAGTGAGTTCTGGAAACTCTATACCATCCATTAAGTCAATCACCACTTGATCTTGCAACTTCATTCGATGATCAAACCTACATATGCGAGCTATATGAGATTTCCTTCAAGGGCCCACCAATTACGAACTTGAAATGGACGTTGATGATTTAGTTTAGCAAGTGGATTAACATTGGCTCAAAATGTAATCAAAGACCATATAGTGTAATAGAAAATAACGTAGAGAATTAAGTCTTGGGGCCATCAAAACTAACAAGTGGTGCTAACACACTCAGATTTTCCCTATTTTTTTCTCAAATTTTCTCTATTTTTTTCTATACTACATGTCTAATGGATTTCCTTTTAATTTCATTATAGAATGAATGGGTGATTTACAGGCTATTCCATAAACTAAGAAGAGATAAATCATTGTTCTAATACTCAGACTTGGAAACTTGAAACCATAGATACTAAACATCAAGCTATTAAACACATATTTTCACATTAATTCAACAAAATGAACATATATATGATTCTCACACCCATTTTATCAAGCAACTTGCATGTATCTAGGGAATACAAGTTATACAACAACCCAACGTGAACAAATTTCATAAAAAACAAAGACCTCTTTGAGAAATCAAGTTGTTAAAACCAAAGAAGACAACACCAACACCCAAAAAAAAAATAACGAAGAAAATTAAGACACTAAAATTTTTTTTGATCCAAATCCAGAACCAAGGATCGCACACAATTTCAAAACAAAAATTGATCAAAGATTTGGAACCTTGATGGAGCTTTCCCAATTCAAATCTCACAATAAATCCAAGATTCATAAAAATAGACATGAAAACATGATTTTATCCATCTTATGA